>NC_068357.1:67055711-67168211 GCF_020536995.1 Dreissena polymorpha
TCTCGCCATCTCGATCAGCATACTGAAAAGCAGTCGTTCATCTAGTGTATCCCTTACTATAGATCGCCATCGCCATAATTATCGTCGTCGACGTTTCCAACAACATCTTCAACAAGATATAAGTACACGCTAAGGTGAACTGTGATTCCAAAGCACGTTAGTTTAATTTCATACTTGAACTCAGGTCTTGGCTCGAAACAAATTTGACCAACCCGGTTGAAACGTGTCAGATTTAAACTTAAGAGAACCTCTTAACTTTGGCTTTTCAGTTGATGTGATGCTCAAATGCTTCGATACTATTTCCCACAACTGTTTTGCATCAGCTTGTGGCTTGATGCGATCATACTTCGAAATTGCGGACGAGCATACGATGACCATTTTGCGCGTGAAAATACATGTTTGAAATGTAACAATTTCCCAACAGAACTTAATGTGTTTGCGATACAGATCGTTACAAAATGTGCATATATAACGCTGCGCAAAACGTAAACTGCAATTATGATGTTTGTGACACTCTTTCGGCTATTGCTAACACTATTCATTATCGAAGAACGAAACCCCCGATATTTGGACTCGCAAACAGACCAAACCTGACAACGACAAAGAAGAACTGATTTGTGTTACATTTCTTGCGGCGTTTGTTTCAAGAACTGCGATGGTGGTTGTCTGTTAGAAAAATACGAATGGAATGCATACAGATAATGGAACAAATTGTATGGACTTTCGAACAGATTGTTGTGTGGTCGCAAAGACTGCACCAAACTAATTGCGCGACTTCAACTGGAGAAAGAGCAAGCTGTGAAAGACTCTCGAACTTGTATTGTTTGCCGCATTGAAGAGAAACCTGTGTGGTAACTGCATGCTGGCACTTGTTTTGCGTAAAACTGTTGCTGGCGCATGCATATGACGGAACAAATGCGCTGTGTGTAGAACTGAGATGTGGGGTTGGACGCCGATTTATTGGACCGATTAGAAGTTATGACTTTGAGTGTTTTATATCGATAAATAAACCGTTGAAATGCATTTTATGTGAATAAAAAGTAGAAAACAGAAAAATACGCTTTTGGTTGTCTTATTGCATGAACAAAACAAACACACAAGTTTACTGTTATTGTTCTTTATTAACAACATACAACAAAAAGGTACAACACTTATTCATCACTCACATTTTCTTCTTCTGCGCTTTTCGACTCAGACTACGACTGACACCTTTGTAAGCTTCTCTTCCTAGGCCTTGAACGTTTATCTCAGTTTTCACTAAGTTCGTTTACTGACTTCGGTTGAAGGTTTTCCTTTGACTACGTTTTCTCTTCTGAGCAATCGTCGTATCATACGCGTTTTGTTGTGAAATGTAAGAAGTTGTGGATGCGTTTAAGAAACATCACCACTTTGTCATGCCTAGGTGCTCAGCGAGTTCGATCATGGTTAACCAGGCTAGAGATTGACTGCCAATCCGAGTAATCTAGCGTGAGACCGTTACATTGGTACTCAGACAGGTTCATGAGAATTTCAAACACTTCATAATTCTTGAACACTGTACTTCGGCTGAATCTTGACATGATTTGTCTAACGTTAGTGAACATTTTCACAATTGCTGCTGGGTATGATTTTGTTCTTTGCCCACATAAAATACAAACCTGTCTTTGCTTGTTTAAGCGACTGAATGAGCTTGAAGAGATTTTCAATACCAATATCGTACTTCAGTTAGTGAACAAGCGATTAGTGGCTTCGGTTGTCAGTGACCCGTTAATATCTTTAACGTTTATGGTTGACATGGTGGACATGGTTGTGTGTGGTTTGAGTGTTTCTATAGAAAAACTAACCTTAAATAGATTTTATAATCGCTTTTCCAAACCGTAATTTGTGATTGTATAGACAGTTGAACATCCACAAAAAGTCATGTTTTTTCTTGAGCTGGGAATCACATCCTATAGTGTTAATCATAACAAGAAAACATAAACCCTAAAAGCGAATAAGGACAGAGTGAAGTGTTTCTCGAAGTTTTGTATTTATCGTAAATAAACTTTATGTATGTGGAATGTTAACTGTACTTTCGTCAAACATGAGAAAAAATTGTAAGCTTTAAGTCGGTTGTATCCACAAATAGATCGCCAATACTGAATCAAAAGGCTTGTATTTCGCTAGTTGTCAATTTTTTGAACAACGACATGCGTTCATCGTCTTTGACTCATTGAGAACCATGGTGACACACGTTGAATTCCACACCCGAGTTTTGAGTTCATTTCTACTAGCTTGCTTCGAATATTCGTATTGGTTCTTCATTTCTGTTATGTATGAAAATGCATAGCGAGCATTCGTGGTGATGTCTAGAGTACATGGTGAAGCAAGTAGGGGTGTTTGTGCTAACTGTTCGTCTTCGTCAACACATCAAAACCTCGTCAATATCCATTGATAAGGCAAACAAAGTTTACAGTTCATTGATACAATTTATTTACAACAACATTCAAAATGTAACACACAAGTCAACATAATCATACAATATTGCAACAACGTAGTCATTCGTCTCATCGCTCAATTCTAGATCACTGAGTATAGTCTTTTCCTTTTTCGGTTTCTTTGCAGCTTTCGTTTCACACCATTTGCGCATTCTTTTAACAGCAGAGACCGTTCATATTTCCTTTTCATCATCGTTTAGCGTATCTGAGATTTCTGTATCGGAGATGTCGATATCGGCATATTTGCGTTTTTTTTCCTCACATTGGAAGATTTTATTCGCTCTATTAGCGCAAACATTTTTCGTCTTCCCAGAACCGAGTATTTTGTTAATCACACATCAATTGGAATTCGATCGAAAACGTTAGAGAGCTCACAGTCTTCACACATCGTCCTGCAGGTTTTTTGTTTTCTTGATGCCCTTTATCAGATTCTGCGTTCTTACTTTGAGGCTTTTGTACTGCGCTAGTTTGGCATCAATCTGTTTTAGTTTTTCTGAAAGTTCTTTTATCTTCAAAATAATTTAGGCGACAAGAAGACACCTGACTCGACTTCAGAAACCAAATTCCTTTTCACGCCGTGATTGAGTACAGTTTCGCAAACTGCTGTATTCGTTCTCGGTTTTCGTTTTTATAGCATAGCTCGAGGTCAACATTGCTTGTGCATCGTAGAAAGTGATTGCGAGTGTGCTTATTTGTTAACTGCAGCTATATATATACGCTTGAAAAATAATGCACGCCTTACTTGTTCATCATTGGCTGGAATAAACGAATGTAGTACGCCTCTTTTGCTTTACGCACATGCTTGTCTCGCTCTGTCTCCAAAACGAATACAGTGTAACGTTCTTTTACATCGCACAAGTGTTCCCACATTCTATCAAATGATCAGTAGCTCGACAATAGTGCTGTTCTGTTCGAATATGAGAGTTGTGTGTGTGAATGCGTTTTCTCAATTAACGGTCTCGCCAATATACTCACCGCCGCAAGTGTTGCACTTCAGAACATATATAACATCTTTTGATTTACAAGTCAAGTTCTCTCCATCTTCAACAATGTATACAAAACCACAATTGAACTGAAAACTATTTCCACTCTTTTTTTGAGAACATAAAGTGCAACGCATACCGTTACATGGTTTAACTTTGTAATCCATACAAATTCGATATTTCGAGATTGTGAATAAAAATGTGTTTATACGCTTTTTGTTACTGAGACGTGAAGATCAGCTGGTACCGTGAAATTGATTCCGTGTTCCTGCATAGCACAAGTAATGTCAAAACACGAACAGTTTTTGCGAATTTAGCTGACTGATATGTAGAGTTTTACTAACTTTTGTGAAACAAAACTCGATTGTCAAGTCGAATATGAACACGTTTTCGTCTCCAATATCGTCTAGTATGGTTTCAAAAATGCTTTCGAGCAGTTCTTGTTCATTGATCAAAACGCTGATGCATTTAAAAACGTGGATGGAAAATTCTTGAGTGTTACCAATGCTCTCGCGTTCAATGGTATACATGTTGTCATACAAAGTCATTGTGTTATGACAATAGCGGATACAAACGCTTTGATATATGTTAACTGTTTACAACAGTATCGTTATGCCGAGCTATGCTGTGTAGTACAATTATGAAGCAAATAGCAGCTATCACAAGCACAATGAATCCACCAACACAAACAGCGACAGTTTCCCAAAACGTTAATTTTCTTAGTCCCGGTTCGTCATTCAATGTACTTTACCACAACAAAACCTCGCAATCGTGGGACTGTGTTTGCATTTTTCGATTGAAATGGTCTTTGATCGCATATCGACATACGTGCATTCTTGTCCACTGTTCGTCCTTTGTTGTACACAATGAAGTGATCGCTTGTTACAGAAGTGTCATCTATATTTTTTATTTGAAACTTTGCCTCACTCATATTGTGTGCCGTGTTCTGAGTAATGCTAACCAAATATGAAACAACCGTATTCCAAATCGTAAACACTCGCAATACTTGAGTGCGAACAATTTTCATCAATCCGAAAACATTTGCCATCATTCGCTTTCACAGCACCAATATCGCAGTATGTGAAATTAGCCATTGTATGTGTGGTACGCGAATGAAATGACCATTTCTCGCTATAAGCACAGCATTCGTGCTCTCGGTACAATTCTCAATTTGATACGTATTTCTATATAAACGACATACAATTTATCAACAGCTGTGCCATCTTTGGTGCTGAAGACAGTAAGTCGATATGATGAAGCCTTTTTCGCGAGAATAACTTCGTTACTCACTTGTTTCACTATTTGACTTAGCATCGCACGTAAAGCATGATTACGTTCGTTGATAATCAAGAGTGTGTATTCACGAAACGGAGAAAAATGCGTATTAGAGGAAATCTTGAATGATGAATCCAAGTTGATGAAATAGCAACGATTGTTATGTACTTTGCGCGATGTAGTAGAACGATTACATGTTAGGCAGTAACAATTTTGCAATCCATACGTAGATACTTCTGCAACGGTCTGCTTGTTGTGCTTAATTCCCATTTTATGCTTGTTGATAGCATCTTGCATATTTTGAAATTTTTGGTTAAGGATGTTATCGTTTTTAACTGGCAGACTAACGTTGAGTTTTGGCTTGTTAAGAGCATTTTGAATTTTGTGAGAAGTTTGGTTAACAACAGTATTTTTTTTAACTGGCGGACTTATCTTGTTTTTTGGATTGTTGGTAGAAGTTTGAATATCGTAAAATTTTTGGCTAACGAATATTGGCATTTTGAATATCGTGAACTTTTTGGCTTACGATAGGGTCAACGATAGGTTTGTTTGTTACTGACAGAACTTTAGTGTTTTTGAAAAAAAAGTCAGAAAAATCGATAATTGGAACATTTTCAGCGCTTTGCTTTTCATCCAAATTATCGTCAGAGTAATCCTCATCAAAGTTATCCTCGTCAGAGTAATCCTCGTCAGATTGATCATAGTCAAAGTCGAACTTATCATCGATTTTTAAGCGGATCTCACTCATTTCTTGCTCTATTTGTGTAATTGTGTCTCGCAATTCTTTGGACTTAGAAGGGATTATTTCCAAACCTAGATCATATTCTTTGATATACTTGGCGACTGACAAATCATTCATTTTTCTCTTCAATAACGCATTTTTGATTCGTGTTAACGCATGATCCTGTTTCTCGGGACTAGCACCTTCTAAATTCACATCGCACCATGTCCCTAACGTTGTACACAGTTCAGTATTGAATCTGATGATGGCATGACCGTGCATCCCATTTGCACAAATTTCACTTCCATCATAGGTCAATGAAAAATTGTACGGAAACAAAGGTATCCAAGCGTGTGTGTAAATCTCATTAAACACAGATGCCACAAACTCACTGATAGAGTACGTTTTCGGCTCAATTTGCAATCTAACTAAAAGACTGGGTAAGTCGTAAGTGATAAACATTGATCCCGCTACAAAACCATCAACTACACTGTATACCGGTTTCGAAAACGCTTTTTTCTTGTTCGGACATCTAGATAGACCTATGGATTTGCATTGTTGCTCATGACCTTCTAAACTAAACTCTGGGTTTTTCATCCATTTGTTGAAAAATTGTAAATTTTCTTTGACATCGTCGTATAATGACAAATACTCATAGGTTACGTTTATCAACACATAAAATAAACCATTCGTAACGTCAATCGGTGTATTCTGTACATGCTTGAAACAAGACGGTTCATAAAAATTTGGTTTAGGACGTCCTAACGCATTTGTTTGTAAAACTAAGGGAAAAAACAGGGCGACTATATGCACAAACATATACATGACGAGTTTTGATGCATTGTCATTTTGGAAAGTTCCTATATAAGTATTTTCTACAAACAATTGAAGTTATTTGTCTTCCAGTCATTCACATGGATACACCACAAATAGCATTCCTATGTGTCTGTGGACAGATTTCCAGCATGTAGAAATAAATACAAGAGAACATTTTGCACATCGATTCGAAACGTACGCAAGACTCAAAGCTTCTCTACAACCAACGAAGTTGATAATGTGTCTATTTGATGAATTGTTGAATTCGTTTGCAGCAAAACAAACATAAGCAAAATCAAGATTCAACATGCGCTGATGGACTCTTGTACTTCAAGGAAAACCTTTTCAGTTTGGTCGTTTCTGATCAAAGATGTGACAAAAGAAACCTTGAACGTTCTTGCTACGAAAGCGAACCTGTGTAGATTCGATTTATTGTATGGTTTCATTCATGCCGAAAACTGGATATGTGGTGCAATTGATTTTCGAGGTGCTGAAAAGTCAAAAGATATTGCCAAAGATATTCTTGAAACAGAGCACGTTTTTGAAATGTTTAGCGCGAATGCGATGACAAGATATTCCAATAAAATGTCCATGAAGAATATTCAATAAAACGTATTGTATCATAGCTTGTGTTTTCGTGATTTGTTCAGAACATACTCAAATAACAAACAACACGCACAATTGTTTCAAGGTTTTTTATTAACATATACAATCGAACACAACAAAACAAACATGCATAAAATGTAATTATTGAGTCACACATCTATGTGTTAATATCATGTATCACTCGAATGCCGCATCGGATGCATCATCGTCAGAAAAATAAATATGGTCGGCCTCTTCGTCCCGCGTTTCGATGTATTGCGCGAATGCCTCGTAATCAAAAAAATAAATATGGTGGGCCTCTTCATCCAGCTTTTTGTCAATCAAATAGTCATATGGCGATTGAACATAAGGTAGATGTTCAATTTTATTTTGTTCTTCATCATCGACGCCACCGATTTCGTCCGCAAAACAATTGTCGAATTCTTCTTTATATTTTTCCTCCAAAAACGTTCGTAAGATTGCAAAAACTGATCTTCTATCATATCATCGATATCACGGCTTCTGCAAACCCAACACATTTTTCGATCATGTATTTTTACATCTCGATCATTGGAAACTGTTTGAGTTGTGTAATTATCATCGTCGTTTTTTTCCTGGCAATATGTTTGTTTTTGATCTCGATTTGCATTGCGTATTTTTGTTCTTCGTTTTGAAAGTTGCCTTTGCAAACGCCTTTGTTCAGCCTTTTTACGTTGCTTTTCAGTTTGTTTTTTATAGGAATTGGGGCGGGTACGAGTACAAGTCTTTTCAATTTTCGCCGTAAGCAGGTCATCGAAATCACTGTAATTATCGTATTCGTCATCATTTTGGTTATCTTTGGTTTGAAGGATATCAACCGATTTCGTTGAACATCGTTGGTTATTGCTTTCTGTTTTCGCAATTCCATTGTTTGCTTTTTGATATAGCTTGGAAAACTCATTTTGTAAGTACCGACCGAATGATTCATTGTCAAAAGGACAAGCACGGCTAAACCGTCGCTGACTAAGTTTCACTTCTTCTTCTGTGTTCATGACCCAATCGAACACAAAAGGGCAAACAGGGCACAGCTGTCGATGCCTCAGTTTTACATCTTCTTTATCCATGTTCCAAATGGAAATGTGCACATGGCAAACACGCATCGAACACACTCAATATTTTCGGAGATTACACAAGTGTCGTAGATGAACCCTTGGCTAGCCAGGTCTTCCTTTGACACGCCGAAATGGGAAGGCCTGTTTTTAAACGATTGAAGTCTCTGATACAACGACATGTTTGCGAACGAACGTTCTTAGACTCAGTAAAGCATTCATCTGCTATTTATACAAAAAATTGTAATGTAAATTTTATGTCCATCCATGTAGCGATCAAATGCCTTATTGTCAGACAAATAAAACGCCCGGCAAAATTAGCGGGGGGGTCTTTTTTAAAACCCCACCCCCCTTATTAAACCGTCAGAACATTTTCCGGGCATATCATATAGCGCCGCATCCCGCACCAAAAATGCACACAAGAAAAAAGTGGCTGTGGATTGGTAAAGCCTTAAAAAAGCCGCTTACCTCGCTACCGTAATTCAATATTGGGGTTATAAGTTTATCGAAAAGCTCAAGTTTGTTACCTACTAGAATTTCCGTAAATTTGTATAAATACTTTTTCAGTTTAAAAATTGCTTTAAGTGCTTGTCCAGCTAGTGTGTTTGTGGCGTCGTAAAATGACCCGCCAGACTTAAAAACAACACCGAGATAATTAAAACGGTTGACGATATCTATAGTTTTGTTGTTATAACGAAAAGAAATGTTTGAATTGCGACCGCCTTTGCGAAATATCATTATTTTAGACTTATCTGTATTTACTACTAAGCTTCCATGTGTTGCAATACTCATGTAATAAATCTAGACCCCTTTGGAGTTCATCTGCATTATAGCAAAAATAATTATATCATCCGCGTAAAGCAGTAGAAACATTTTAAAACAGTTAATATTCTATTCCATTTTAACCCATTCATGTGAAATTCCTGTTCTATGTCGTTTAGATACATGGAAAATAAAAATGGCGACAGACACTCACCTTGCCTGACCTTAGCATGCATTGAAAGCTATCATTTAAGGTGTTACTATATTTAACTTTTGATTTGATTATAACATATAAATCGTATTTGTTCTTACCAATTTAAATCAATTCGTTTGTTCGTGTTTCCAGAATACCGGACTCCATTATTCGTCTGCAATGCTGCCATAAATCTTTGTCTCGTTGATAGGGTCTTGTTCAAACTCTCAATTTGTTCCCGAATTTTTAAAGAGGGGTTTGTGACGAAGAAGCTAGTTTTTATTGACCCTTCTTTTACTCATTTTATTTTTCTTATTTTTTATGTTTAAATTGAGCCGTTTATCAATCATATAGCAGGTACACATCGTTTCGAACATTATAACGACTTCACATAATTATATATAACTTTCGAATCAAAGATATATTTTATTTTCCCTCTGTCATCTTTATATTACATCTTATATTAATTTGAGCGGACCACTGTTTTCCGCATTGCGGCGGTAGTACATCATGAATCTTTTGGTTTGTCAAATCTTCGTTAAAACAAAGTCATGAAATTTAATGATTTCTAATTCAGGTATAACTAGTGTCCCGTGTCATGTTGTGTCTTAGAGAAAACTACTGTCAGTAGATAAGATTAAATCTCTGTTGGAAACGACGGTACGTCTAAGAGACATCGATAAAGCTATACTTAATAACTTTGGTCACAATGAGTCTATTACTATTAGACACTTAAGTGGGTAACCAGTTGTTCATGTTGAACGTTTACCAAAGATTAACAGATTTAGCTTTTCAGAAAATTTATTGGCAAAATCAATTATATATGAAATAAATACAACGGCAATATTTTATTTTTTTAAAAAATCAATGAAACCGATGGCATTTTATCAACAGACTTTCGTTTTCAAAATTGTCGTTCGCTTTTGTTGTGAAGTTTCTCACCGACTTCACCTTTTCATCACCTTCTGTAGCACTTCTATCTCCTGACGACTTCCGGTTTCCATAACACACTATCGCACTTCCAACTCCTGACGACTTCGGGTTTCCATCATATACGATCGAACTTCCAACTCCTGACGACTTCGGGTTTCCATCACACACGATCGCACTTCCAACTCCTGACGACTTCGGGTTTCCATCACACTATCGCACTTCCAACTCCTGACGACTTCGGGTTCTATCACACACGATCGCTCTTCCAACTCCTGACGACTTCCGATTTCCATCACACTCAGTTGCGCTGCCATACCCTGAAGAGTTCCGCTTTACATCACATTTGTTACATATGTTGCTTTTTCTATCTCCGGATGACATGATACAAAATCTAAGAAATATATCATGCTCAACAATATTTCTTTGTTCGTTATTTTTTTTTAAGAACAAAATGATCTCAGTTTGTGAGGTGTTGATGAAATGTTGTCAAGATATGAGTTTCTAATTGCATCATGTTGCCAATGAAGATGTTGTGGGTCTCCCGCACTTTTCTTTTAATTTCTGCGTAATCCCACGGAGGCTAGTTTTTATACAAAGTGTCATATTTTACTCAATTTTATTAACGATTGATAATATATTTTACTCAAATCAATTAACAAGTGAGTCGATCACAAGAATGCAATAGCCGTGAAATTATAGCATGGGCACTAATCAAGCGCCTGTAATCGATTAACAGCTTTTTGCGAATCAAACAGAACAAACAAAAGAAGGTGTGCACAATTGTGACCGGGACTGAAAAATCATTCTAGCAACCCGAAAAGTCGACTCTCGCGGTTTTGAGCCAATTGACAGAAGTTTATATTAATATTAACCCTCAAAAATGGTGCTTTGAGGAGACTAAGAGCTAACGGTTTTTTCGAGCCAAGCAAGTTCGAGCCATCGGGTTTCGACTGTAAATAAAATCATGTGTGTTTAAATAAGCTAATACCGCAATCAATGAACCGATGAAACCTTTTCAGACCTTTGTCTTTCAGTCTTGTGTCTGTAACAGTTACTGCGTTTCTTGACGACTTTAACTTCCAATGACACTTGGTCGCACTTCCATCTCCTGACGATATCAGAACCGTTCTTCAGCTACAAGTTTCAGAGATTAATTTCAAAGTAAGATCGCATAGCCAACTTAATTGACTTAGTTTTAATCGACAATCGGTCTGAAACTTTAATGATGGCTTCTTTAACATGTTTAAGTGATTGATTTTTACAGCGGCAGGCGAGGAAAAGAATTGATAATTTAGCAACACTTCGGACTTGTGTTTTAAACAAGAGTCAAGTGTTTGCAACCAATCTGCAATAGTTACCGTTTTCGCCTGCTAAGAATCTATGTATGATTTCATCACTAAAATATGTATATCAAGTAGAGTTATCGTATCTTTACGCGTAATTTCAGTTTGCTTTTCTGACTGACATATGGAGAAACGGTTGAATAGTGGTCGAAATTGACATACATACACATTAAAACCTATCGCCCAACCAAATAATGATATTTCATATACTATTTAAGTTCTTACACCATTCAATTATGTTATATTTGGTTACACATTGAGTTATAATAACAAGGCCTTCAATCATAGATGTAGACGAATGACTGCGTATAAGCCCCACAGTTTTCTTCCCATTCTTCAAAGTAAATAAATAACATCAGTATAATTCGTGGGTTTTGAGGCATATGGTTACTGTATACGGAAATATGACTTTCGCCTACATTACCTAATTTTATCAGAAGGTTTTTTTTATTCTTTCTTTTGAGATCATGTACATTCTTTTTAGCATCGATATTAGTATCTGAACTAAGTGGATTTTCGTTTTTGGATTGTTTTATACTTTTGTTTGTCATGGTTCCTAAATAGAAGATTGTAACATACACGAAACTAAGTCACATTAATTTCAAATACGACACGTATAACTCGTTTAAAATAAGATTACAAATGAGTCAGTTGCATCACCAACACCGCCATCACTTTCATCACCATCCCCACCACCATCAGCATCAACCACCACTATCACAACCATTTCCATCACCATCACCGTAAACACCACCATCACAATTACCACCATAACAATCATCATTTTCATCATCGTCGTCATCGCCCACACCACCACCATCATCACCGGCATTTGAATCACCATCACCACCATCACAACCACAACCACCATCACCCTTGAAACGTCCATCACCATCACCACCACCAACAACACCATCACCACCACCAGAGCCACCCCAACACTCAGCAACACCATGACAAATAACCTCCACCAGCATTACCATTTCCACCATCACCATCACAGCACCACCACCAACACCACCATTACCGCCATCCCCCACCACTATCACTCCTCACCTCTTCCATCACCACCACAACCATCACAACCACCATCGCTCCCTACACCACCATCACCACCATTACCATTACTATCACGACTACAATCACTTTAACCATCACTACCATCACCACCACCGTTACCATCACCATAACCAACACCATCATCATCACCACCACAACCATAACCACCATTATCACCATCTTCCCCACCATCACCACCTTAACAATTACCACCACCATCACCATTACCCGCCCTCATCTTTCACCACCGTCATCACAAACACCATCATATCCATCACCACTATCACACCACAACCATCACCTTCACCATCACCACCATTATCACTAACAATAACCACCATCAACACCATCACCAACGCCACATTCACCACCACCATTACGCCACCGTAAACACTTTCACCACCACCATCACAACCATCACCACCACCTACTATAAAAATCCAAAGAAGATGCATATTATGATTAGAAAGAACTTAGAAGTTACACCTCGTTCATTCGCTGCTTCTTAAAACGTGCGTTATAAAATGGAAAAATATATTCACCCTAAATACGATTTTAAAGGTTATGTCAATGTCTAGGCTGCAATTTTGTGAACTAATATTTACTCTAGTCATGAAAGAACTGTATGTTTTGTATTAATATTGAATTAAAAGATAACCCAAACACGAACATTGAATAGTAAAATACTATTTATAAGAATGTGCGTTGTACTTTGTACTATTACACCGCAAGATTGCCCACAAATGTAAAAGCAATAATAAAAGGTATAAAGTGTTTAAAAAAACAATAAGACAAACGGTATTTATCATATATTTTACCAATCAGTATGAAAAGTGTCTCTTTTGAAAATTAATAAATATTACTAAATTATCGCACATTGAAATTTATCTATTTTGCTTTTCGTTTCAATTGTCCTATGTATCATGAAACTTCTTAAGTGATACAACTGATCTTACCACAACGCATGCACATGAGATCTACTCCTATGTATCATGAAACTTCTTAAGTGATACAACTGATCTTACCACAACGCATGCACATGAGATCTGCTCCTATGTATCATGAAACTTCTTAAGTGATTCAACTGTTCATACCACAACGCATGCACATGGGATCTACTCCTATGTATCATGAACTTCTTAAGTGATACAACTGATCTTACCACAACGCATGCACATGAGATCTACTCCTATGTATCACGAACTTCTTAAGTGATACAACTGATCTTACCACAACGCATGCACATGAGATCTACTCCTATGTATCATGAAACTTCTTAAGTGATACAACTGATCTTACCACAACGCATGCACATTAGATCTACTCCTATGTATCATGAAACTTCTTAAGTGATACAACTGATCTTACCACAACGCATGCACATGAGATCTACTCCTATGTATCACGAAACTTCTTAAGTGATACAACTGATCTTACCACAACGCATGCACATGGGATCTTCTCCTATGTATCATGAAACTTCTTAAGTGATACAACTGATCTTACCACAACGCATGCACATGAGATCTACTCCTATGTATCATGAAACTTCTTTAGTGATACAACTGATCTTACCACAACGCATGCACATGAGATCTACTCCTATGTATCATGAAACTTCTTAAGTGATACAACTGATCTTACCACAACGCATGCACATGAGATCTACTTAAACAATAGTGTTATATCTTAACGAATCAAGATTAGTTTACATGTTAAATGTATTGGTATTGTGTAATTATGAAGTTAATGACTTGTCGATTTGCGGGATGAATAGATACCAACACTAAATTAACTGTTGAATGTTGAACAATATCCAGCTGGTTATTATCCAAATTATATAAAATGAATAGTTAATTAACTTTTGCCAAAATCATTTTACGGACAAGGCAATGATCAGGAGCGAACACAATACATCTTGCAACCAGCGCAGTTATTACCGCTGATAAATGTATGCCAGAAATGTTTTGCTATCCAAATAATGACGACTGATGTAAATATAAATTTATCATTACAATTTATGAATTTATCATTTCAAAATCAATTTATATGCCCGCCTTTACAATGCATTGGCCAACAAATATTCTTTAAGGGGATAAGCATGTTTAGTATCACGCAAGCGTATACATACAGACATCGAACAAGGTTTTATTCGAATATATATGTGTTATCAATCAATCAATGTCGATTAGCGCTTTATTTCCCAATAATAATCTTAATGCAACACCAGTTGTTCACAGTCCTTTGTTCGGTTGCAAAATTAACAATACCTTTTATTAACGAATGATATGTACAGATCAACGCATCCGAAATTTCAATTCAACATCGGCATGCGAGCTAGATTGATATCCCTTTATTCAGGATGCAGCGTTCATTATGATATAATATTTTATCACATGCTATACCCCGTTTCCCATGTAATAAAACCATTACATATTTTTTATATCACACATGTGTAATACAACATTTTTAAGCGTTTTCATTGGCTTAGTTTTCGTTTATTGACCAATCGCATTTTGTTATTTTGCTGAAATGACGTTGCAACGTCAAATGACGTCACGGAATGTTAACAACATTCGGGATTTATCATTATGTTTGCGTGAATATTTATTTAATTTGCCTATTTAAAAGCATGTGATAAAAAAGATGTGACACTCGTTGTCATATCATACATATTTTATTAAACTCGTCCAGGAAATTCGTTAGTAAGCTCGCCATAGGCTCGCTAACTAACACAATTCCTGAACTCGTTTAATAAAATATGGTAGGATATGACAACTCGTGCCAGATCCTATATACACTTCAACACCGTTATTTCGAAGTCGTCGGGACCGTTAAAAAACTTCGGATTAACGATAATTCGAAATAAACATTTGACAGAAGACTTCTTTGATTCTGTAAAAGTGGAAGTCGCATGGTTCGGTTACACGCTTACTTAAAAGCGTAAACTAGTCATATAGCAATAGATTTTCACTTGTAACACACGGAGGAATAAAACTATTCTTGTTCTTGTTTTTATTTTTGTATAATTACAGAACATATAAAATATAACGAATAGCATAAATTATCAGACATACAAACGTATGAATACATTTTCGGAAATGAATTAACTTTTTTTAACTAATACGCGATGTCTCTCTGAACACCAGCTTTCGCACAGACGACAAAGGTGTAATTATCGGCTTTTGACGCGCCACGACAAGGTGTGTAAATACGCTCAGTATTTTGCAGTTTTGTCTTCGGATTAAAGATTGATAATAAGGTGCGAATTATAGTGTTGGGACCGACTGAATCACTTCGAAATTACGATTTCTTCGGTTTAACGAAGTTCGGATTAACAATGAAATTTTACATAAAACAAAGAAGAACCAAAATCGGGACCCGAATAATACTTCGAAATAACGGTGACTTCGGATTATCGGTGTTCGAAATAACGGTGTTGAAGTGTATATTAAAACACGCCCATAGCTATATAAACAGTGTATTTATTACTGCATTAAAATCTTTTTGTCTGTAAAAGAGGTAGCATAAGATTACCATTGTTTGGCACGACCGGCAACATGTCTTTTTTTTCAAAAAAAACGTCAGTAGATACATCGTAATTTTTAAATATGAACATTTATTTTTTGTAGACCGTGGTAGAACAATTTGCCATTTGTATGAAGTTTAATTTCCAACAAAGAATGTCAATGGGAACTTTACTTTTACGATTGAATATATATGAAGTTACAAAATGAGATTAATTTATGTACGGTCCGTCGAATAAATGGATAATGTAAGTCATGATGACTTTCATAAAATAATATAATTTAATTTTCCCTAAAAATATTTTAAAGGGATCTTTTCACGGTTTGGTAGATTGACAAAATTGAAAAAAGTTGTTACAGATCCGCAAATTTTCGTTTTAGTTATGATATTTGTGAGGTAACAGTATTACTGAACATTTACCATAGTCCAATATAGCCATTATATGTATCTTTTGACGATTCGAAAACCTAAAAATTATAAGCGTTGCAACGCGAAACGATTGAATAATTTGGAGAGTTCTGTTGTCGTTTAAATTTACGAAACTACGAAGATTGCTTTTATAAGGTATAAAATACATGTACTGTGGACACTCGGCGGAATAGCCGAGAGGGCTAATGCGTTTTACTTCAGACTAACTCCAGGACTCCGGGGGTCACTGGTTCGAGCCCTGGTACCGGCTACTTGTTTTTCCTTTTTTATTTTTTTTCTTGATATTTTAGTGGAGCTTTTAAGATCCAATGTTTACATTTATCAATATAAAGCATTTAATGACAAACTTCAAAATATGCCAAAATCTGTGAAAAGGCCACTTTTATGGTAAGCATGCACTAATCGGTATTTAAATGGGTTGCCTTACACCGTAATAAAGTAAAATTCATCAAAAGTCAAAGTACCTCGTTAATATATGCTTATTGTCCCCTACCGGTGAAACCGGAGGGGACTTATGGTTTTCAATCTTTCTGTCTGTCAGTCTGTCTGTCAGTCCGTCACACTTTTCTGGATCCTGCGATAAATTTAAAAGTTCTTCATATTTTTTCATGAAACTTGAAACATGGATAGATGGCAATATGGAGATTATGCACGTCATTTCATTTTGTTTCTACGTCAAAAATTCTGGTTGCTATGGCAACAAATATATAAAAAAATTGACTGACAATAGTGGAGTTTCACTGGTAGGGGACCATATTGCTTGGCAATCTCTTGTTATATATGCCCATCGTATTAGCGTTAAATGATTTCATTTAATAATCAACCCAAACAGTCTGCAGACTCCGCACAATAATCAATGTATTCGTAGTACTAAGATCCATACATTAATGCTTGTATTCATAGTTCTGCGATTGCAGTCCACACATAATGCTTGCATTCATAGGTCTGCGATTGCAGTTCAGATATAATGCTTGTATTCATAGTTCTACGATTGCAGTCCACACATAATGCTTGTATTTATAGGTCTGCGATTGCAGTTCAGATATAATGCTTGTATTCATAGTTCTACGATTGCAGTCCACACATAATGCTTGTATTCATAGGTCTGCGATTGCAGTCCACACATAATGCTAGTATTCATAGTTCTACGATTGCAGTCCACACATAATGCTTGTATTTATAGGTCTGCAATTGCAGTCCACACATAATGCTTGTATTCATAGTTCTGCGAATGCAGTTCACACATAATGCTTGTATTCATAGGTCTGCGATTGCAGTCCACACATAATGCTTGTATTCATAGGTCTGCGATTGCAGTCCACACATAATGCTAGTATTCATAGTTCTGCGATTGCAGTCCACACATAATGCTTGTATTTATAGGTCTGCAATTGCAGTCCACACATAATGCTTGTATTCATAGTTCTGCGAATGCAGTTCACACATAATGCTTGTATTCATAGTCTGCGATTGCAGTCCACACATAATGCTAGTATTCATAGTTCTGCGATTGCAGTCCACACATAATGCTTGTATTCATAGTTCTGCGATCGCAGTAAACACATAATGCTTGTATTCATAAGTCTGCGATTGCAGTCCACACATAATGCTAGTATTCACAGCCCTACGATTGGAGCTTTTAACTGTTCCTTACTGCTATCATTGTTTAGACGACGTGATTTTTGTCCATACTCTACGTTAGTGCTTCTGACAAATAGATACAAATTTTGCCAGCCGTGTAAATAATGTTGTTACTATTCTGGAATCTTCCAAAGTTACCGCTGTGAATACCCTGTCTGTAGGAATTTCCTATTCTTCTAAGGTGGTTGAATTGCTATTTTCAATTCAATATTAGTGTGTTCATATTTGGATAGTACGGATGAATTTATGATTTTATATTTACAGTAGATAAACAATAATGAGAATGTAGTTTAAAGCGTTTTTATATACATTTACAACATAAATATGTTTTATATTTGCACCATAATAAATTATTGAGTGTGTTGTCCGCCGTAAATGCATATGACTATGTATACCCGGTATGTAACAATATAACAGATATAGAGCCATTGTTTACAACAATTACATGCCTCCCAAGTGCTGACAATTCCCTATCTGAGCTTATGTACCTTATTGAGAGTGGAAATGCCTCAAGTGCCTTTCCTGGATGTTTTCTCCACTATATACCACCAGTTAATAAAGCAGAAATGACTTGTTACCATAACATCATACGGCAATGTATTAATACGGGCATACATAAATTGCGCGATCAGTTTTGAGACTTGTGTGAAAAATTCAATGCTTCGTTCACTTATCAGGAACATGAAAATCAGGTCGCGTATGGCAATATTTTGCGTTATTTTATATATAGTGTATATCGTTATGTCCCCTATTTTATTACCGAATGTACTGAAAACATGAACTTTTTACAAGTAATGTTATATACCAGTCGTGATATTTTAATCAATATAAACTAATAATTGTAAAAAATACGGTATTTTATAACTTTTCTTTTCTTCGTCGTCTTGGTTGACAGTCCCTTTAAAATATGAATAGACGGTAATATGGAGATTATGCACATTACATGTATTTTATTTTGTTTCTCGGACAAGAAAGTCTTTCAATTTTGGTTTCATTAAATGTGACAAAGACCCCTTCCGGTAAGGGACTTTTTGCTTTATTATTGTTTGGCAATAGTCTTGTTGTCTGGTGGTTTAAACCACACCGACACATCTATCGGTCATATGACGACATTTGTCCAACTTGTCTTGTCAGAGGAAGACCCTAGGTTTTCCTTCTAGCACAATTGAGCCGCGTCACGAAAAAGGGGACTTTAAGGCGATTGCGACCAGTTTGGATCAAGATCAACTTGCGCTTTTCAAGCGCAGTCTGATCAGGATTCAAACTGTTCGCTTATCATCTTTGATTTATCATCTTTGATTTAATGACTGAATATCGAATATTGAAAAGCGCAGTCTGATCTGGATCCTTACTGGCCGCAATCGCCTTCAGGTCGCTTTTCTCGTGACGCGGCTCAATTGAATTATGGATGACTGCCATAACAAGTAGTGTATTGTGGATGGCGCTTAAAACTGTACTCTATTTAAGATAGAAAACACACTCTATATAAAATAGATTTATATAAAAGAGTACAGTTACAGCTACTTTTAGTTTGGTGTATGCCATAATACAAAACTGATAGAGAACATTCACTGGAACGTTTACTCGTATCTATTACTTAATGTCATGTATTTAGAGGTCGGGTATCTATATAATAATTATCTGACGTTATAATGTGAAACACGTGCCTGACTGGTAGTCACTTAAATACTGATATACATGTACATGTACAATACATGTTCTGTACAGACAAATTACTTAGAACGCACATCAATCGAGCAGCCGTCGAACGTATGACGTCACTTTGTTAAAGCATGTTTGTTTCCCGCGCATCAATATATATAGGATCTGGCACGAGTTGTCATATCATACCATATTTTATTAAATGAGTTTAGGAATTTTGTGAGTAAGCTAACCTTTGGCGAGCTTACTAACGAATTTCCTGAACGAGTTAATAAATTATGTTATGAAATGACAACGAGTGTCAGATCTTTTTCATCACTTGCTTTTAAATGAGCAAATTAAATAAATATTCACGCAAACATTATGATAAATCCCGAATGTTGTTTACATTTCGTGACGTCATTTGACGTTGCAACGTCATTTCAACAAAATAACAAAATGCGATTGGTCATTCGAACGAAAATAAGCCAATAACGCTTAAAAGTATATTACACATGTGTAAGATAAAAATATTCGTAATGGTTATATTACATGGGAAACAGGATATGTGGACTATGGCATGTGATAAAAACGGTTATAATACGTTTTCTATTAAAAAAATGCATGAACTATATTTAATATTCTACTTATTATACACAATATAAAATTATATTTCGGCGATCACGCCATTTTCAAGGGATTAAAGCGTTTTAGGCGCATAGGATTTTTCTTTCAAGTTATTTCAAGCAAACAAAATTTTGCGCCAATGTTTTGTCATACAATTTTACAGTCTTACAAAATGCATCAAAGCAAACCAAAAGTGTGAAGACATTTAAGATAATCAAATAGTTAGCGACTTGAACCCCCTGCGGAATGTTAGATCGGAAAATTCTCTGAAATAGACATAAGCTGAAACGGGCGTTACCAGTATCTTTTGATAGTGTAAAATACCGATGTCAAAACAAGTAGCGTTGAGCAGCTATTTAGCAGAAAGCAGTACTCCTGCGTTAACTTATTATTATACATACCAGTTTTCTCAAAATTAATTGCACACTTGATCAATTTTCGGCGTTTGATAGCACAGCTATGTGAACAAAATGCAACTTAATTTTATGTGTAGCCGTTATTTGATATCTTAACTTACCATTCAGGTTATACATTTTCGAATTTGACCAATAATACCGCAGATTTAACGAGTCTTTGACTACCTCTATTTTTTCTGTACTAATTTTCATACATTTTTAACTTTATAACCATCCACAGATATCATCAGCATAGATGTTCGCACATTGATTATGTATACGATAAACATGATGCAATGTTATTAATTTTATTTTTTTAAACCTATTTATTTAAGCTCGAGTGCATAACAAGCCTAAGGCTTATATGAAACGCTCTCCTTGGTGTCTATTGGGGAGATCTAAAGAACGCTCCCACAGTGGGGATCGAACCCGTAACCTCCTGATCGCTAGACGGACACCATATCCACTACGCCACGGCGACCTTAAATAATGCAATGTTGTTTGAAATAACGAATATGACCGGTACTTATCACTTTAATTACTTAGTTAGAGCATATACATTGATTGGGGTAGGGTTGCAAGTTTTAAATAACTTTGAAACAAAACCATCTTTAGATTCAATATATTCCAATGGAAACATTCTGCATTATACAAAATGTTAATATTATGATATATTGATATCATAAATGATGAAATGAAAGGTTTTAATGAGATATTGCGAAAATGCCATTTCGCATATTACCGACTTTATTGAAATTAAAGGGGCTGTTTGATTATATGAGCATCTCTTGTGTCGTAATTCAATGCATCAAGTCCAGTTTTATAGTGATTTTCTTTTCTGATAGGGTTACTCTTGATAAAATCAGCAAACATATTTTCAGCATGTATTGAATAATGTATCAAGAACAGCACAAAGTCTCAAACACGTCTTTTTTAAACCAGAGAAAAAGACCGATGGTCAAAAACACTTTATTATTATCTTTCTAACTTGAAGGCCAAATATGTACTTATATACGTTGGTGGTAGGTTATTGGTAGGTTATTGTATCAAAGCATATACATGTATCTACAATATCCGGAGCAGAGCTCCAGATAATTTTTTCAGCCGAGGGGTATTTCACTCATGAAATTTTTATAGATGAGTAAAAATCAAAATCCAATAATTTTAAGGAGTATTTATGTCCAAAGGATCAGAATTAATAATAAAATGTACATGTAGTGTTAACTCTCTATAACAAGCAGTCTTGTACACAATAAAGCAATCACTTTTGTTTTATTTAACAGTTGTTCTGTTGTTGTGTTTTGCCCATGGCTTATAAGCAGCCATTAATCTATTTTTCCTTCTTGATTTGGCAAGCCACTGTTTAGCACACACTGCACAGCCACGATCAAAATCTTCTAAGCTTGGCCCACAAAACTTGTTTATTATATGTGTATTTCGGCTGCCATTTAAAAAGTGCTTGAAGGAAAAAGGTTTGTACATAGTGCCACACAAGAGATGAAACTGATAGCAAAAATTAAATGCTTGAACTTGGGCGATTCGGGGTTTATCGAATGTGATGTCAAATGTTTTGACCATAAGCGTATATCGATTCTCAACAATGCAGCGGGAGCCCGTTGTGTCAACATCGGCCTTTATCGTGGGTCAACATGAAATAATACCGTTCTGATTGAGGAGTGAATAATGTCGGGAACCACATTCTATACATAGATGGTCATGTCACAAAGTTTTAACTTGTGTGGACACAATGACGGGAACCAGTCATGTTTACATGAATTTATATGCATGTATAAACGGCTAATACGCATTAAAACTGCACACGATGCGTAATCCGAAATTAGCCAGGAGTTATTTTACGCAACAAAATTTTAAGTCATGCGTATTTCAATTGGTTTCATGCGTATTTTACGCAAATACGCATCTTATCTGGCCCTCTGATCCGGAGCCTACCTGATCGGAAAGCAAAAGTACGAGGCTTCAAATTCATGCTTAGTGTGCAACTTATTTTGAGAAAAATCCTCATGTATAATTATAATAAATAAACTGGAAAAGTGGCTGCTTTGGAATCACAAATTGTATTCAAGAATATATAATAGCAGACCCGTTTATTAACGCAAGTTAACGCAGGAGTAATAACAATAGGTACACATAACCTATAACAAAGTGAAAACACAAGTGCTCACACCGAGTACAATTGGATTTATGTAACTGTTTATAACTACATTTCAACATGGAAACTGAAAATATACACTGCGTGAGAACATGGTTAACAAACTACAAACTGCTGAGTGCACATGTGACGTCAATAAATCACAGAGCGCATGACAAAAAATCTATATTACATTGTACATGTTATCTTGATGAAAAGAACCGTTTAATATATATGCAATATATCTTTATATAACAGTTAATACAAAACTACTCGTATACTAATTATAAATCACTTAACAATAATAAAATCTAGCTATGCATCCAGCATTGTAATTCAGAGATACAAAACGAATATGCGAAAAACAACAAATCGAATAAAAATCATAAAGCATCAGAATGCAACATGTCACATATAAAAATAATATATATATATAAGTGTGCGTCCTACTTGGCGTTAGTTCATAATATCTGGATATTTCTATTTCCAGATATACCGGATTTGGTCAAGTTATGTCAACAGGCTAGTTAAGCGATGACTTTCTAGTCGGTGTTGGTGATGTTATGACGGCTCGAAATGAAAAAGGTTGTGGTCCCACTTTCTTTTTCCAGGCCTGAAATTGACTCCTTACTGTACTTAGTACACTGTGCTACTTTATCCGGACAGTCACAGTGCGTATAGGCCACACAGTGGGCATCTCGGATGCAAAGTTTACGACATGTTGTTAGGTTCGCCTTTCTGTCATGATCATTTTCAAAGCCGCGCGCGACACCATTTATTCTAGTATCGATGTATTTAATTTTAGAGTTTAACCTCTGTGGAAATATGTTACTTTGCCAATTTGGTGAGCTAGCTCTGATCGTGCTGCCGTTGTTCCCGTTCTCACTAAACATGTAACAAGTATTGTAAGAAATAACAGTACTGTTGCATCCGGTGCATATCGTTGCAGCAACGCATTCTACATCTTCCAGGCATTTCTCTACACATTCAGAACTCAAGCCAACCTGTGTTGTCTTATTGTAGCCATCCAATGAGGTTTTCTTCAACTTAATTCCAGCATCCAAACTATCACATGAATCAACTTGCCATTTTCTCGAAGGTATGAACAATATTCTTGTTTGTAAGTGTCGATATTTTTACGAATTCTGTCATGGTCCACATTCATTTTCCCCCTATATCTCTCTGTAAACAGAAGCTCAATAGATGGTAATTTATGCGTGGTCGGAACAGGACTCGTTTTAACATGTGACGCCCATGTCATAGCATCGCCATCTGATAGAGGGGGTGCGCCAACGGTTATTGTCTTGGTTTCAACTGATTTGGAGAAGTCAGATGCGGACTGCCTTTGGTCGGAATCCATATTAAAACCACCGCCTGCACTAAACATTCCTGAATAGCTTGCTTGGACAGCCACATTAACACCACTCTTCGTCTCACTCTCGTACTTAGTTGAAGACATTTTATGCTCGTAGATGAATCTCGCACCAAATGTTACCTCTGTTGGAAAGTGGGTCCCATATGTTTCGAAAAATTCATGGTATAGTTCAGGATTCTGGCCTGTTGCATTCAGCGTATGGACCTTTTTAACAAAGACAGGGTCAAAATCCGGTGCCTCTTCAGTTATCAGCTTACTGAAATAGTAGTTACATTTGGCTGACGATATGATGAAGACAAATTCTCCAGTAGACATTTCCGATGACGATTTCTTATATCCTGCACTTGCAGGAAAACTCACTCCCCACCCACCTGAATCTACACTAGCGGAAACTGACAACGACTTTGAAAACTCGTATTTTGTTTGAACTGTCGTTGATGAAAACGAGGTTACACACGAGACATCCGGTACAATAACAAGGCCACATGGTACACTGTATCGGCAATCAGCGGTCATTCCTCCAGAAGGATAATCGTGGTGAAATATAGGGAATGTGAAACCAGGATCGTGACCGGTGGCATGTGGGAATCCTTTCATTATGGTGTAGCCTAGCAGAGCGTAATCGACATCGGGAAAAGTTTGCTTGAACTCTGAACCTGTACATTCCTGTAACTGGTAGTCCTGACGCATACCTACATGAAATGATATATATAATCATGATTAGTCATTGTCCTCTTTAGATTCTCTTAAAGACATTACATGCTAGGTATGTATATAATTGATCTACTTTCTTTTTTAAAGTGACCATCACATGTTTGTATATATCCACTGGGACATGAAAAAGACGAGTGCATTAAAGGCCCAAAGTCGCTCACCTGATACTCAAAGGAACTGACATGTTCTGCGCAGCCCAAGATGTCATTAGAACAAATGTTCTAACCAACTCTCATGTATTGTGAACACCATGGCGGCAACGTTTTTCATCAGACTGGATACATTTTCGTACCCATCCAAAAATCATTAAAACAAATATTCTGACCAAGTTTAATGAAGATTGGACACAAAATTTGACTTAAAGTGTGTTAACAAGTTTTTACAACAGCCATATAAGGAAAAATGCACCACCCCCTGGTGGCCATGTGTTTTAACCAACTGAAACAATTTTTCAACTCATTCAATATATAATTGGGACGATTCTTGTCACCAAGTTTCATGTGGCCCCTAGAGTTTTACTTAAGCCATAAATTATATAGCATTATAAAAAAAATGCCCCGCCCCTGGTGGCCATATTTTTCAAGCAACCGGGACCATTTTCGAACTTCTCCAAGATATCATTTGGACAAATCTTATGGCCAAGTTTCATGAAGATCGGACAATAAATGTGGTATCTAGAGTGTTCACAAGATTTTACTATAGCCATAATCATATAGCCATATAAGGAAAAATGCAATTCCCCGTGGCAGCCATGTTTTTTAAGCAAACGTAACTATTTTCTAACTCATCCAAGATATCATTAAGACAAATCCTTTGACAAAATTTCATGAAGATTGAACAATAAATGTGGCTTCTAGAGTGTTAACAAGATTTTACTATACCGGTTTAAGGAAAAATGCCCCGCCCCCTTGGCGGCCATGTTTTTCAACCAACCGGAACCATTTTCGAACTCATCCAAAATATTATCGGGACAAATCTTCTGATTAAGTTTCATGAAGATCGGACAATAAATGTGGCCTCTAGAGTGTTAACAATGTTTTACTAAAGCCATATATAGCCATATAAGGAAAAATGCACCGCCCCCTGGTGGCCATGTTTTTAAAGCAACCGAAACCATTTTCGAACTTTTTCTTCATATCATTGGGACAAATCTTCTGATGAATTTTCGTGATGATCGGAAAATAAATGTGGCCTCTAGAGTGTTAACAAGGTTTTACTAAAGCCATACAAGGAAAATTGCCCCCTGGGGCCATGTTGTTCCACCAACTGGCATCATTTTCGAACTCGTCCAAGATATTATTGGGATAAATCTTCTGACCAAGATTCATGAAGATCGGACAATAAATGTGGCCTTAAGAGTGTTAACAATGATTTACTATAGCCATATATTGCCTATATAAGGAAAAATGCTCCGCCCCTTGGCAGCCATATTTGTCAAGCAAACGTAACCATTTTCAAACTTATGCAAGATATAATAGAGACCAATCTTATGACAAAATTTCATGAAGATTGGACAATAAATGCGGCCTCTAGAGTGTTAACAAGGCAAATGTTGACGCCGCACGACGGACGACGGACAAAAAGCGATCACAAAAACTCACCTTGAGCACATTGTGCTCAGGTGAGCTAAAAAGGGTCGAACGATCCTCCGTTTTAACTTTACAATATAATATTTTTAAAGATAAAACTTGCTTGTATCTTACTCAGGGATATATATGTATCTCAAATCTTTTAAAATTGGTCACATTTTTTTTTTAAACAAGAAAGCGCACAAAACATTAGGTACTGTTACAAAATATTGTCTGAAGATCAATAAGAAAAATACACAAATACTTTCACGGATTATATCAATGTCATATAAATTTTTTGTAGCAATGGTCTTTTATGCATGTAGATTTTGTATAACTCTCAAGTTACGAGTACATGACCTTAATAACAAAGAATGAGGCTCTCGTTACTCTATGCGCTAATACCTTTAATTGACTGGCACACATAATTACAACTACCTTATACAGCAAAACATTGTGCCCAACAATGTAAGAGTTGTATATTTTATTCATGTTTAATAAACACTTTTATGTTATTTAAAGCACGTTTCCTAATAAAAGGTAAATATAAGAAATAAGTGTTTTATACTAATACATTTTTGAACCATATTCAACGAGAAGTTAATCTTTACAATTTTATCCGCGATCGTATGTATTGTAGTCACGCGTGTAACATTTTATTGTAGTAAATGGCCAAACTCACAAATCCCCCCCCCACCTTAAAAAATAATCTTACAACAATATGTTGCATTATGTAAATTTTGAAAAGCAAATCAACAACAATCGTCGCTAGAAATAGTTTTTTCTTGATAATGTTGGTGTCATACATGACGGAAATGTATGACGGAATTTATACTGTTTCCTTGTTTCACATGTGTACATGTCTGATTAGGACTTTTGTAAAACGTTTTTACAACTTTAACAGAAAAACGGTACATGGTAAATACTATAGTATAAAATTATCGACCAACTTGCCTGTATTCAAGTTATACTTCTGCATAGTATTTTGAACAGTGTTTCCAACCTGTTTGGCGGCAAATCGCAACATGACCCCAGATTGTCCTTGCTTGGAGGAAATAGCGGAAGTTAGAGACTGAAGGGTACTGAAAACAGAAACTATTTTTTTTTACTAATAAACTTGAAAAACTGCACTAATCCAAAATACCTTTAAGTATACAGCATATGGTGATGTAATTTAGATTCAAGTTTGCGGTAGCTTGATTTTGTTACGTTTTTAACTTTTCTCATTCCTAACCTGACATGGTTAATGCTTTTATTTCTTGAAAAGAATCAGTGATTTCAAAGAAATTAAATGTTTTCAAATCCCAGCCACTCACAGTATAAAGCGTAGATTTTTGCTCTGGAATATCATTAAAACCTAAGTAACGCTTTTACTCTTATATAAAACAGTAAAATAAAAAACTTCTCTTTGAAACTCTTAATTATTCACTGTGTATGTACATATGCAGCCACATGTATAACTAGACCGTTCGTTTAAAATTAAATATAGTACACACTTAGGAAATTGGAATAACAAGTCAACCGATGTCCTTTGATATAGGTGCTTTTATAGTAATAAAATGACCTCACCAGTAGATCTGTAACGTTTCGGCTCGATGCATCGAAAAACCGGTTCAACGCCGCCGATTCGATTTCGATACCAATACGGCCAATTTCGATTCGATAAAATGCAAACCCGATTGATCCGCATTTTCAACCTTACTTTCCAAATCCGTCGTCTAAACTTTCTTGACATTTGTAATACGTCTTGTGATTGGTCAATAGCCAATTTGGCATCCAATGAATGAATGAATAACATGCTGAGCAGTACATCAGCCGGTAAAATTGCTTCTTCAACCACGCTGAAAGACGAACTGTCAAAATTAAAATCAAAAGTATGGGAACATTTCAGATTTCGCGAAGGTTCTGATGCAAAGGCAACTTGCAAAACGTGTTTTGTTGACGTAAGTTACCCTGAATCTGGAAGCACTACAAATTTGAGGCAACATTTAAAGAGAAAAAACTCGGTTGATATTTCAGATGTGATTTGTATCTCCTACATTTTGTTAACAGAAAGGTACTGTTACTAAATTATACCCATGTGATGTTTTGATCCCATTTTTTCAATATATATGGTTTGTTTACTTAATTGTGTGCATTCTGTTTAGAAGTCAACTGGAAGTTGTTAATATACTTTCATGTATTTTTTTCTTTTAAACACATGTGAAACATTTTGCATTTTATGTTACTAGGAAGTTTTGTTCAATAAATTTGTTACTTATAAAACAATGTTGCGTTTTTAATTGTATTTCAAAAATTAAACACTTTAAATATACAGCATAATAAGTTAATAACTAATACCAAACATATGAATTCATGCCCCGGATTCATGCCTTGGACAAACCAAACATGAAACAGTTTGAAAAATAAGCAGCAAATAGTGTAATTTTAATCGAATCGAAAATAAACGAATCGAACCATTTGGTATCGAAATCGAATCGAATCGAATGATGGGTGAATCGTTACAGCTCTACTCACCAGTATATCAAAACCACTGCAGTATAATAATAATAAATATCGAACCCATAATTGCATCTTATATATTTAAAAAATTTGTTTAGAAGGCATGCATAGTTTTCCATATTATCGGTAACTAAAAGATAAATATAGAAACTAGAAGAGGATAAATAGTTACTGTTACAACCTTTGATGTCGTGCGTCCGTCACAATATACAATACTACCACTAAGACAGCCATAACAGCAATCGGCAGCAGTTTCCACAGCGTCTTGACCACCTGTAATTGTTTCAATTGTAATAACTAGTAAATCGGATACAACTCTCTGGAGCAGACGATTCTATTTTATCCATTGTATATCAAGGTTAACAAATAAATATATTCCTAGAGTTTCCTACTATTTTGTACCGGCGTTTGTGTGCTAAGTATTTTTGTGGAAAAGATATTCATTCGCATGTGCATGCCATCTTACGGAACAGTTAACAAATCTAAAAATGTTATAATCAATAATTTCACTAATATCTTAAACTGCTGATTGTCTTTTCACTCTAGTCGTTGAATTACATTTTAATATATTTTACACGAAGTCCGCAATGTTCAAAATCATATTTCCCATTTTACTTACCGCTTGTACTCAATATTACTCCTCAATTAATGAGAAATGTGATTATAATAATACTCACTTATTTCGTGCCTCCTTTTTTGGGCTGCGTATTAGTATCGCTGGTGTCTGCATCCACCACATCCGTGTCTGGAATGTGGTGGTATACCACTCCTTCTTTATAACGTTTTATTTTTGTATTATCTTTCATAAGCGTAATGTTCTCCATTTGGATTTTTTTGTGGCTTTACATCGGCCGCCGAAGTTTGAATTACCACCTTCTATGTTAAAATAGTTATCTTACACTTATCTCATATTGATACACTCAGTCATTTGCCTTCTACCTTCTATGTTTGAACAAAATGAAGTTCTTAAATTTGTATATGGGTGTCTTTTATTTATCAATTCCATTGACATTAATATTCAGAATGTTTATATCAAAATTTGCAGTATCAATTTCAGGGATGTACACGTGTTTGTATACATGTATAGTCTACTTGTATCAAAGGTATAAGAATGTATAATATTTCAATTAGTTTTGATCCACACAAAAACAAATGCCTACTGTTTGATCCACCTTTTACTGAAACAGGTGTTTCCATCAATTTCTCTTAAGCTACAAGATAATGACATTTATGTACCACATCATTTTGAAGAACTCAATTAGCCGTTCAAAAGGAACTTTTGGAACTTTCAAGACATCATGACTACTTTTGCATTTATCGTCAAAAACGATTCTGATAGGGTATTTTTCCTTGTAAATCTCAGCAGTTTTGGACCAGAAAAAATGAAAATTTCAAATTTTTGCTTTGATTGTTGATCGGTTGTTATAAACATATCAGGATGTCTTAGTACGGAATCCGGATAGTGCCATCTATAATCTCGCTCTTCTTTCATCAAGGGCGACACACGACACACCAATCCTTATATTTTGCGCGACAGTCGCGGCGACGCACAATATTTTGCGCAACAGTCGCGGCGACGCACGATATTTTGCGCGATACACAAAGCGACGCGCGAGAATGTAACACAAAATATTGCCCTTATGCAGTTAGCCAAAAGGCGATGTATGGTGATAAAGTCTCTTTTACGCTCAAAATCGACGAAAATTTCGTAAAGCATTTCGTAAAATAAAGTTAACACCTAAACAATCAGTGTTCCTCATAGCAATAGCCACAATTTCAACGCTAGATGTGGTATCATTACATAGATTTTTGTAGATACAAAATGCTCGTTTTTATTTATTTGTGACTACAATAAATTCCATGTTTATTTCCTGCGAATATACCTATTGATACGACACACGAACACTAAAATGGTACCATTTTAAAACCATAATGAAAACGAGCAGTTTGTATCCACAAACATCTATTTTACCAGACCACATCTGGCGTTGAAATTTCCATAAGGAACAATGATTTTTAATTGTTAAGCTTTATTTTACGAAATATTGTACGAAATGTTCGTTGATTTTGAGTAGAAATGTTACTTTAGATATATCGTGCGTCGCCGCGACTGTCCGAATCTCGTGTATCGCGGTCTAATTTCAGACCGCGACACACGACGCACGAAGCGATACTCGATATTTTGCGCGACAGTCGCGGCGACACGCGATATTTGTTCTGTTCAAATATCGCTGTTATAACAGTCGCACTTTTACATGCGATATCTCGTCCTTTGAACACGACCGTCGCACTTTACGAACGCGACCGTCGCCCTTTATGAACGCGAGCGTTATTTTTGACATTTTTTTCTTTTTTTCTTTCGCATATTTTAAGATTGTTGGTGTGTGATGTGTGGACTTTTCATTTGTAGAACATAAAATCAAGTGTATACAACTGTTTGACAAAAGGAATTTGTTCAATTTACCTCCGTTTGTTATTTTTATAATTTCATGTATGCGCTGTATATTTCTTCAAAAGCAACATTTTGCATCATATTTTTTTATTATAATTTACTGATATGTTCTTCAAGTATTTGCGAGCCTATAGACATATAAATTGAATTAATTGCCATAATTTTTATTGAAGAATTCCTATGTGAAGAATACGCCTTTTTACACTTAACATGAAATTTAACGACAAACCGCAATACGTCTCACGCTTGACTGCAATTCGAATTCGAAACTAAACTAAATATTAAAACTTGTTTCTTAATAGTATAATACTGTCCGTATAGTTTTGGGGCAATGCTGTCAACCGCTAATGCTTAACGATAAACCGCAATACGCTTGACTGCAATTCGAATACGTAACTAAAATAATACTTGTTATAGGTCACATAACCCCAAACCGGAACTCCTGTTTGCAGGGTTACATGCAGTCAACTTGATACTTAGCACACATTTTTTAGTGCATGCTGCCTAGGATTTGTAAAATACATTGCAAATGGTACGTTTTGGTAACAATTTGAAGGTTTATTTGTAAGCAATAAGAAAAATAGCCATTTTTGTGCTCTTCTTTTTCTGTTCATGGTTCCCGGCTTTGAAAGTAGGTCATACTATTTGAGCCCAAAATGGTCGCCTCCACATCTGTCAAAACTGGTTTGCCTATTCTAAGGTAAATATTTTGAGTTACAACACATATAATTTGATGAGATGCATTTTTTGTTTCAACAGATTATGCATTCATCTTTCCAATGATGTATAATGATATAGTGCTGAAACGCATGGTCATGGTAAAAAATGATATCGAACTTAAACTGTTTTATATGTAATATAGAAGGATATTAATTGTGCATACGTAACCTTTAAGAACTTACGACCAAGTAAGTCGTCTGCCAGGTGTTTGACAATGACCATCAAAACCTCTCTGTATTGCAAAACTTAACTGCAAGATGTCATTTTGACCCAAATTAGGGCTGTTTGCAATTGGGATGTTACACTTGGGGTCATATGGGGGGGGGGGGGGGTAAATGCTAGAAAATCACACCGAAACCTGTTCCGGAGACATATTCTAAGACTACTTAAACACTCGGTATTGTTTTCAGTGACATTTTGACATTAATTTGCATCAATCTCAATAATGAACCTTATGCATGTCTTTATTTCATCTGTAATTATTATTATTGTTTACTTTTTGAGCCTTTTACTGTTCAAAATGCCCGCCAATTTTGGACCGACACTGCTATCTGCCTTCGCCTTCAACCCCGTCAGGCAGATCTACTCAGAATAACACTACTTTGCCTTATTTTTCCTGTTTGGATATCTTGCTGAGTTCAAGTAAAATCAAGTATTCAGCTGAAAACACAAAAATGATAATAATAGTATGCTTTCTTTCCTGGAAGAATATTGTTGTGATAGACCCTGCGTGAAAAACACCAGGGAATCTGTATTTAAGTGACCTCAATAGTATGCGTAAACCTAAGTGTGCATTTGTAGGCGGTGTCGAAATGGGTCTATAGCTCTGCCTGAACTGTCGTCCAATTGGTTTACAAGTCCGGCTGCAGTGACAGGCCATCAAAAACTGTACAGCATGACTGATTCGGAGACGGCCCTCAACACTCGCCCAGTCGTGTCGAGAGGATCGGTGTCTTTGCAGGTTAGTACGTCGTTATTTTCAATTAAATCTATTGTTAACTGATTTCTTTGCTATCCTGGCACACTTTTGTCACCAAAATTAGGAAAATTGGGTGTTTTACATTTACTGCAGCTCTGAAACCACATTTTGTGGCGATAACTTTTCCAGTGTGCTCGACAATGTGATGCCGGCGTGGTGAATTAACCATTTGCAGCAAATAAAGCAACACAGACTATTGAAAGCTTATTCTAAATGTATCTAACTGACATATGTTGGCACCGTAATGGGTAAATGTGCACCAATTTTTTTTTGTTTTCTCAGATTACAAGGAATTTATCACCCGGGCCAGACTGACACTTTCCGGAGCCTGTCCGAGACAGAACTCGAGCCGAGGAATCATAGGTCCAGGTGTGACAAAAAGACTTAAAGCTGGTGTCTTACGATGACTTTTTTAGTCAGGAAGTCAAGTGTGTTGTTTTTCCATTCAAGCAAGCCCTTTTGGTTGGGTCAAATGACATCAGAAATGCTGCTTCTACATGGATTTTACCTAAAATGTGCCAAAAAAATAAAAACAAGTTTGTTCGAATCCGGTTCAAAACCTGCTTTGACGCACACATATTGCCATTGATGATTTGTTTCACTTATTAAGTCATATGTTACATCAGCTTTGCCTATTAGAATCGAAAGTGATGCCCTGTATGGAGTCTAAGTGCTGCATGTTTGATGAAACTAAGTTTGGCTTTTCTACCTTAATTCTTGACGCGAAACGCTGTTACGCATGACGCTTTCAACGGCAACCTTTATGAATAAATCTGTGTGTTATTGTACCGGAACTTTGTGATCTTTCTCAAAACAGATTATACCTGTGGGAAAAGTGCCTTTCATTCAAATTTGAAGGGTTTGGGTTCTCTTAAATTCACATAACCCCAAACCGGAACTCCTGTTTGCAGGGTTACATGCAGTCAACTTGATACTTAGCACACATTGTTCAGTGCATGCTGCCTAGGATTTGTAAAATACATTGCAAATGGTACGTTTTGGTATCAATTTGAAGGTATATTTGTAAGCAATAAGAAAAATAGCCTTTTTTGTGCTCTACTTTTTCTGTTCATAGTTCCCGTCTTTGAAAGTAGGTCATACTATTTGAGCCCAAAATGGTCGCCTCCACATCTGACGAAACTAGTTTGCCTATTCTAAGGTAAATATTTTGGGTTACAACACATAGAATTTGATGACATGCATTTTTTTCAAAAGATTATGCATTTATCTTTCCAATGATGTATAATGATATAGTGCTGAAACGCTTGGTCATGGTAAAAATTGATATCGAACTTCAACTGTTTTATATGTAATATAGAAGGAAATTAATTGCGCATGCGTAACCTATAGCTAGCTGTACTAAAACGGTATCGACGTTAATAGTCGCCTGTCAATTTTTTCAGTTCGTCTAAAATGCGTGTATGACTCATATCCGCGGATATGTCCGAAAAGTGCGGATGTAGGCAATATCGACACTTTTTCTGCAATGTTTAATTCAATGTTTAATGAAAAATACACAGTATGTGTTAAATTTGTTAGTATTTTTCTAAAAGAAGAACAATTTAATAGACATTATCCTTTTTCCAACTCTAAATTCATATCCGCGAAGCACCAGAAAATTGTTTTGAGGCTACACACCACAAACAATATAACCACGACGACACCACACATGTTTTGTTGCATAAGTTTACACAATGTTTATATAATATACTGAATGTATTAATATTCTTGATGTCGTCTCAAAACTTAAGTATTTACATATGCAATATGCTTCAGAAAATAGTGAAGTATTTTTGGACCGATTATCACCAGACACGAAGTAATGATGTTACTTTTCCATGGTTATATTTTTATTTGAATTCAAAATGTTGCATTATTTGAAATAAACCGAATGTATGAATGCAGTAAATATTGTTTGAAATGTCACTGTTTCAAGAAGAAGAACTTTTATTTCGACAAATACATATACATATTTACACAGTTGAAATAGGCCGTTATGGTCCTTGTTCAACATGTATCATATCATTCATATATTCATAATACATGGTGTTGCATAAAAAAACCGTTATGGTTGAATAAACGATAATTTTCTGATACAAATACTACATATCGCATCCACTCGAAATTCAAAATCAATTTTCTAAAGAAACATACAGTATTTACACAGCATATATTAATTTGATATTTCAATATTTCTATTTGAAAATCATGGTCTATAAAAAGGTTTAATAAAAATAACAGTTTCAAAATCAATAATTTTTTAACAAACTGTATGTTCTTCACATATAATAATGTAATATTCACATAACATGATGTAATATTCATATTATATTACGAAAACATAAGTACAATAATTCTAATGTGATGAGACTTGAATAGACATATATTAATGTAATATTCACATAACATGATGTAAGATTCATATTATATTACGAAAACATATGTACAGTCATTCTAAGGTGATGAGACTTGAATAAACTATTTCATCAATGACCCCGTTATCATCGAAATATGGCGATTATTAGAAAAACGAGTGCAGAAAGGAAAGCTAACTCTTCCAATCATTCTCAGAAGGAACAGAAGAGTTTTCTCTCTACTAAATGATATATTCAGTATACCAAAAACTGCTAGACTTAGTTGATATGGTTTAAGATTCGAGATTCAAAATAAAATATTGAAAATCTTAATCACCGATTGTATCCTTTTGTTGCAATATACTTTACTGAAATAATTGATCTTGTTTCATCACTACATCCAATAATAGATCCAATAATGGATCTGTCTTTTACATGCATATGATCCTCTAATATTATACAATATGTATACATCACCATGGGTTAAAAACGATTCTTATTTTATAAATCCCTGTGTGCATAGTTTAAAATTTATATGTAGTCATGTAATACACGTATGACGCTTAATACTTTGGCTTTAAGGTGTCTGATAAGTATTTCTGCATATATTTGCAATGCAGAGACCCCAGTTACACCCACAACGATTGCAATTTTGATATACGGGCAAGTGAATCAGGAAACTGATGGTGAATTTTAGTTTATACTATACAATAAACGATATAAATATTAATGCATTGTATTATGTGCTTTTCTGAGTTCGAAGGCTTTGCTTACATATAAAGCTAGGTTTCGTAATATTTCACACTTATCATTTGTAATCAGCTCGACAGTTTTAAACATATTTGGTCTATGACAGTAATAATGCTTAATATATTTTCCTCGTACACTATCATATAACTTACACACAAAAAGAAAATGAAACTCGTCCTCTAATTCATTACATTTGTTACATAGCCTTTGTTCCCTTGGCGTTCTATTCCATCTACCTGTTTCAATATTTAATCTATGTGATGACATTCGTAACTTTGTAAGAGCATTTCTATAGCATTTAACATTTACATGTTTAAGATATGGTTGAAATTGGAAATTACAGAAAGTGTTATAGAATATCGCTCGAGATGAATTTTCCAATCTACTATGCCAATCCTGTACAAATATGTCCTTAACACGTTGTTTAAAAGCACTAATAAACTGGTTATTATTTCCAACACTCTGTTGCAGCCATACATGATAGAAACCTAAGCTACACAATGTATCTTTAACAAGTGAAGCCCAGTTTTGCTTACGTGGGTTATAATCAATATCATTTAACATAGTATTGTAATACATGACACATATTTTCTATCACTACAGCCAGTGATCTTCAACCAATATTTAATAATACAAACAAGCCTCTGGGAATGTAAATCCATTCGGCCAAGATCACCATAAATAAAATCGTTTTGAGTGTTACATTTAACACCTAATACAGACTTGCAAGTGACATTTTTCATTTGAAAATAAATGCTGATTTCAAATGGGCGAATATAATAAAATCGACGAATGTGGTTTATCCAATAAAGGCTCTATATTTGTAGTGCTGTATGAACTGTATGCACGGTAAAAGTATCTTATATTTGATTGTTACTATAAATTATAGTTTATTGGTACGTACAAATATGCAAGTTATTTTATTTATTAAAATGAACAAAGGATATCGTAGTGCTACATTTAAATGTTTCAAGAATAATTATAACCATTATAGTTGCGCTCTTATTGAAAAGCAATGCATGTCCCGCTCATTTTAGATTATTCGTTAATATTATCTTATATAAGTGAATGTAACAGCTGTAATATTAATCTTAAACATATGGTCTTCGTATTTTAACTTATCGGGATATTGGATATGAACTGTTGAAATGCGAAGTCCCTTTGTGAAAATGCTTGAATAATAAAGTTAATAAATTATGTATGTATTGAATAATAAAGTTAATAAAATATGTGGATACTGAAGTGTATATATATATATATATATATATATATATATATATATATATATATATGTTATTGAAAAGCAATGCATGTCTCGCTAAAATTTTAGATTTTTCGTTAATATTATGTTTTTATAAGTGAATGTAACAGTTGTACTATTAATCTTAAACGTATGGTCATCGTTTTTAACTTATCGGGATAGTAGTAGTAGTAGTAGTAGAGTAGTAGTAGTAGTAGTAGTAGTAGTAGTAGTAGTAGTAGTAGTAGTAGTAGTAGTAGTAGTAGTAGTAGTAGTAGTAGTTGAAGTAGCATTTAGCTGTCAAATTTATTTTAATACACGCAGACTTGTTTCAATAACTCCACATATTGGACAACTTTAGAAAAAAGCACTCACTTTGTACAACACTGTGACTTAATACTTTATGTGCATCTATTTTCTCGAGTGATACTATTGTAACTACCCTTTTATGTATTACCTAGGCGACGATAAGGAATTGCTTGATATTATTTTCTTATAAATGTAGGATACATATGTTTATGTTTTTTTTATAAACATATGCATGCAGCTTCAATGTCTGATGAGATTTTGCGAATTTTAAAGTGTTGCATATACATGGTAAAAATAATCGTTGTTTTATGGTAATGTTGGCGTATTTTTCTTTGTATGTTTTATGTTAGAGTTTCGCAGATATGTACATATGCCTAGCTGTTCAAATATTATTTTGCCCTATGTCGTTCAATTTCGATTTTATGTTCTGCGTAATTATTGACTTACAATTACATGTATTTCAGTGAAATTGTAAAGCTAAAATATTTAGATATTTTTAGAATGCTATATTCTGTTGATGGAATTCATTCACGCCCAAATCTTAGAACATGCAATATTCGCATAACAGGATATTCTTGGCCGTAATTAACCCTCTTATGCAAACATACCTCTGTTATGTGTTAACAATTTAGTATTTATAACTTGTATACTTAATATCTAACAGGTCTCTTATCAGAATACTTAGTTTTAACAGATTTGTTCAAGGTCTGGTGTTCCGAAGGGAACAATTCTTTGTTTATGGACAACAAATTGGTTTATAACTCATACATGCATCATTGAAATGTTATGACAATTTTTTAATATTAACTTTAATGTGCTATAGCCAGTTTTCATGTTGTATCAAAGTGGGTGAACGATGACACTTATGTGTCTACTGTTGCACGATACAAATACAAGTATATATTTATAAATCGAGTAATGTTATTCACAAAATTACTAACTTAGTTGTATGGTGTATTTTGAAAAAAGACGATCAGTTAAAACAACTTTAAAAAAAGACGTTAAGTTAAAAATGGAAAATAATTAATATTTCGGTCATACATAAAGTAAATTAAACAAAAATAGTGTGGTTAGAAAGCTTTTAAAATTCTCTACATTTACATGTTAAAATATCATCGTAAGTTATTGTTGACGGCAAAAAATGGAAAACAAAGATTCAGCGGTCGCGCAAGATCAACCGGAAGTTCTTTCAAAAATCAAAACATTTGAAATTAACGAAGCTCGCCTGTTGAGAAAAAAAAAACGAAAAAGTGGAAGAAAAAGCAAGCAAAATAAATAATTATGAACTTGCGCCAGTGAAAATTAATTCTAGCGAGGGCGAACAAGAAGATGTGGAAGTGAGAAATTACAGTTTGAACGAAAATGTAAATATGAAGAAGAAATTGAGATCTACTGAAAAGGAACCGTTAGAGATTATAAATTTAAAAAAAACGGAGGAACAAAACTCTTACTAAACAAAGGTACTTATGAAATGTTAAAATTTGCTAGCAAAAAGTATTTTTCAGACAAATCATTTAATTAGAAGTACTAATGTAAACCAGCAAACGACAGAAATTCAAATAAAGTGGTGCTTAGTTATAAAGTCGCGGATGAGAATAACCACTTGTACACGTTTAACATGTACCACACGACTTCATCATGCTTGATAAATAGTAGAAACGTGGCTCACTTCTTTGACACAGACCTTCCAAACATTCTCCAAATAATGAAAACTGACATTCAGTCAAATAATAAATCGATAAGTGCATTAAATGTATACATGAAACAGCAAATACTGTCATACTTGGAGCGTAAAAATCCCGAGCGCCCATCACCGAAAATGTCTGTAACGTATGGAGTTGATGAACCTGACACGCTTCTAAACAGTAGTATTGCACAGGACTTCCGAAAAGAAGAGTATAACTCCCAAGTAGTAGAGAATGCCGCCCATGTAGAAGAGAATGCCTCACTAGTAGAAGAGCAGGGCTCCCGAACAGTAGAGAATGCCTCCCGAGTAGTAGACAATGACTCCCGAATAGTAAATAATGAAGTGGTCACGGATATCGAAATAGAGACAGAAGCTAAGATGAATTGATTGAAGATACAGAGACTTATTTAGAAGAAGAAAGTGAGGCTAGTTTTGATAATGATTGTGCCACCCAAACTGTCGTGAAGATCACGAGTTTGTTGTTTTAAGACTACTCCGTTGTTATTGTTTTATAATCTTTCCGGAGTTTAGGTTCTGTTTCCGGAGTATATTTGTTATATTACCGGAGTTTTTTCCCGCCTAGAATGATATTCATGTAATTAACATACTTTTCTTGAGTTTTCGATGTATAAATACGAGGATATATGTTGTTCAAGTTCAGATAGGATTTGATAGGTTTTTGGCCTTGTAAGAATTTATATTTATGTATTTAGGCAATATAACATCACCAAATTAAATGGAATTAATTACTTGTAGTGTATAAGTAAAAGGAAATCGTGAAATTAGAAATTGTTGTGTTTCTCTTGGGATTTAAAATTAAAATATTCAATGTGGCAATAAAGTAAATAATTCAGTCTAATTAAACGGTTGCGTCTATCCAAATGATCAGTTTGCCACATTGTTTGGTGCCGGAACCCGGGAAACAAGGAATAAGTTTATGGATTTAAATGGAATTATTGGGCTTAAACCAGGTATGACATTTTTCTTATTAGTAAAGAAGCGGTCATGTGTGCTTCGTGAAAAGTGTTTTTAAAAGCGTAAGAATAAATTAAGTAACTATAAAGTTGTGTAACTACCGTCTAATGCTATGGAATTATATATTCTGAACAGTGTACGTTTTCTGTTGTGAATGAGGATATGTACGCGCTTTCAATAGCAAAAGTGGAGTCGTACCTATACAGTGTGATTTGTTTAAAGTTATTCTAAAAGAATGTTATGATCACCTGGAATATATATTATTCAAAGCATAGAATGTTCACAAATTGGAAACAGTGCATAAGGCAAATACACACTTCATATCAAAGTTGTATGGTAGCATAAAAAGTACTTCAAATGAAATAAAAGGTGAAGTGTTAAAGTTAAAAGTGAATAAAAGTTAGTCTCCGTACTTATTTGAAGTGTGTTTTCCAATTTTCGTTTCAACACCATGTCTGGAGTAAATCTAAAATATATTAAAGGTGTGCGAACTAGATTCTTCAATGCATTGGAAAAGGAAGTGTGTGACGGTGGAAAAATTCTTGATGTAGATATATCGGCTTTATCACTTGAAGAGTATAGTTATATCAGAAAGCAAATAAATGAATGTAAAGGAAAGATTGATGTTTACAATAAAAAACTGTCCAACCAATCTGAAAAGTTAGCAGAGGAACAAGGTGATACTGATGAAGAACTTACTAATAAAATATTCCAAGAAGAAAGTACTTTGTCAGAGAAAGCGTTGTCAGTTTCGTATAAGCTAAATTGCATAGGTGAAGATTTAAAAGAAAGTGAAATGTTTCAACAAAAGAAAGAAAAAAGAAGGTAAAGAAAGTGATCATCTACAGAAGTTTTGTGATTTTCAAATGAATTTACAGCATAAGTTCTTTGCTGAACAACAAGAAAGGAGTGAAAACCAATGGAGGTTACAACAATAGTATAATGAAAAACTAAAAGAAGAGAGAAGTGTATTGTCGTACATCAGTGAAATTGCCAAAACTAGATATTGCTTCATTTAATGGCAATAAACTTCTCTGGGTAGAGTTTTGGGACTCATTTCAAAGTGCTGTGCACAATAATAAGAAATCATCAGATATCGATACATTCAATTACTTAAAGGGTAAATTAACTGGTGAAGCCAAGAGTTATTGTGCTGGCCTTTCACTCTCAAATGAAAATTATAGTGTTGCTATTGGAATATTAAAAGAAAGGTTTGGTGACAAGCAAGAAATCATTGATTTGCATTATAAAAGATTGCTTAATCTTGCACCAGCTAGAAATACTACCGAAAGTTTACGGTTTTTCATGGACAAAGCTGAGAGCATCTACGTAGCTTAGAAGTACTTCATGAGAATACAGACCAACATGTATTCGTGTCAATGTTACGCAGTAAAATACCAAGTGATATTCTGTTACAACTTGAGTTGTTAAAAGATGCCGGTAAAATATGGAATGTTCAAATGTTGAGAGATGTGTTACGACAATATATTGTGTCAAGGGAAAAAGCTGAAAAGTTCAAACCGAATGATAATTCAGACCAAAGGTTAGGACATAAACAAAATTATCCATAAAGCAAACCCATGGGATAGTCAAATAGAAACCAAGAACATTCAGGTAGTGCACTTATGTCAACAGAAAGGAATGCTCCTCTAAAACAGCCTTCAAAGAGGTGTAGATTCTGTGATAAGGGACATTGGAGCGATGAATGTCATCAGAAAGAAAGAGACGGATAATAGGAAGTTGCTTTCGATGCCTTAAAGATAATCATTTAGCAAATGAGTGCAAAAGTTCAAAGATATGTGTCTATTGTAGAGCTAAAGATGTTCATCACAGAAGCTTGTGCGACAAAAAGTTTTCAAAGAGTGTAAAGAAGGGAAATAAAAGTGCACATATATCTCAAGAAGTTGAGGAAACAGATGGTGCTTGTGATGAAAGTGGTCTTCTGTCTTGTGATGAGACCGTATTCATGCAAACTGCAACAGCTAAAGTAACTGGAAATTACAGTGATAAAAGTGTGCGTGTGCGTTTGCTACTTGACTCCGGTTCACACAGGACGTGTATTTCAAAGGAGCTTACTAACCGTTTAGGTTTGAAATGAGGAAAGTGAACAAGAAATAAATGTTGTGGCGTTTGGAAGCAAACGGTCTAAAGCCATTAAAACAAAATCAACAACAGTAAAAGTGAGGCTTAAAGATGGCAGTTATATGACCATGACAACCAATAAAGTACCAAAGATTAGTGGGATGTTACATCGTAGTGCTTTGAATTCAAATCAATTAGAAAAGCTGTCTCATTTGACTAGAAATCTACATTTAGCTGATACAATTCCCACGGAAAAGGAAGAACATTCATTGGATCTACTTGTAGGTAATGACTTTTACCTAGATATAGTTGATTCCGAAAAAATCAAATGTGTTCTGGATTATACTTACTTTCATCAAAGTTAGGTTGGATTCTTTCCGGGAAGGCAGGATTTGTAAGTGATACAGTTGCTTATGATATGAGTATGTTAATTCTGTCTTATAAAGACAATGACGCCGATGTGAATAATTTGGAAGTTGATAGTGTGATGTCTGTTAAGACAAACCTTGAAGAGTTCTGGAATATCGAAACCATCGGAATTATAGATTCACCTAAAGTAGTGATGACGAAAAATCTATGCTAAACTTCAAAGAGACATTAAGGCGAGAAAATGGTAGATATAGCCTAACATGGCCTTGGAAAGGTAACAGTGAGGAACTCCCAGAATATCGCGGGTTACCATTGGGTCGACTTAGGTCACTTGTGAAAAGAATTCAAAAGGAATCTGATTTGATGGAAAGATATGATAACGTGATAAAGGACCTAAGTTGAAAAGGGTATTATCGAAAAGGTTGAACGTAATTCATACAGTGGATCAAAGCATTATATTCCTCACCATGTAGTGATTACAGCAGATAAGACCACGACGGAATTGAGAGTAGTCTACGGTGCTTCTGCAAAAGTCAGAAATCAAAGTAAAAGTCTAAATGAATGTTTATATCGTGGACCTGTGTTGCTACGAGATCTTTGTGGAATATTTATGAGATTCAGATTACCTGAAATAGGAATCGTCTCCGATATAGAGAAAGCTTTCTTGCAAGTGGAGTAACAACAAACCGAACGTGATGTTACACGGTTTCTGTGGTTTAAGGATTTTACTAAACTAATTATTGATAAAGGTCACATCCAGGAATATAGATTTTGTCGTGTTCCTTTCGGTGTGGTTTCTAGTCCCTTTCTCTTAGCTGCTACAGTTGAAACACACTTAGATTCATATGATACGAAATTGGCTACTCAGATGAAAGAGGACATTTATTTAGATAATATAATCACAGGAGCAGATACTGTCGAGGAAGCAATGACCTTGTACAATGAGGGAAAATCAATGTTTTGTGAAGCAAAAATGAATTTACGGGAATGATAACCAACAGTGAAAAGGTGAATAGTTTTATTCCCGATATTGACAAAACAAAATCTGAAAAGGTAAAAGTTCTAGGTCACACATGGGACACAACGTGTGATACGTTTTCAGTTCAAAATTCAAAAGTGATCAATAGTGAATTACTAACTTCAAAAAGGAATGTATTAAAGCAGATTGCGTCAGTTTATGATCCTTTATTATTCTTTGTTCCTGTAACAATTCAAGGAAAGGTTTTTCTTCAAAAGCTTATGAATAAAAATCTGGAATTGGATGATTTACTGAGTCCAGAAGAGGAAGCTGAATGGTTTGCTATTAAGAGTGATTTTGCAAGAATATGTGAGGTTAAACTGAAACGGTGTATATCTTTATCAGGAGATAAACACAAAATGAACTTCATTCTTGTGTATTTCTGTGATGCCTCGATTAAAGCATATGCTACTTCAATATACCTTGTGCAAGAGTGTGATGGTTTATCTAAATCTGATATTGTGTTGTCAAAAAGTCGTCTAGCTCCAATAAAAGGAATGACAATTCCGAGACTGGAACTAATAGCCGTGTTGATAGGTGTTAGATGTGTTTCATTCGTGGAAAGGGAGTTGAAATTACCAATAAAGGATGTGATTATGATGAGTGATTCCCAGTGTGTGTTACATTGGATATCATCCAAGAAAGTGATTCCCGTGTTTCTTGAAAATAGAATAAAGAAATAAGAAGTTATGACAAGATAAAATTTCGTTTTGTAAACACGAAACAAAATCCAGCAGATATTGCCAGCCGTGGGTGTTCTCTCGAAACTTTACGAGAATACGACATGTGGTGGTATGGACCAGAATGGCTAACACATCCTCAAGGAGCAATAGCCAAACTGTGAAAGCGCAGAGGAAATGTGTTCAGAAACGAAACCAGAAAAGGAATCTGTTGAGTCTCCAAACGAGACCATCCTGATTTCGCAAACAGGAAATAGTGAACCCCCATTTGGTATTGACGTACATACGTACTCTTCCGCTACAAAACTTATCCGAATAACGGCTTGGTGTAGACGTTTTTTACTCAGGTTGAGAAGTGAAAAGGCCAATTCAAAGTGTTTAACGAGCGAGGAATTGCAAGAAGCTGAGATGCTATGGCTGAAACATGTACAAGTGAAACATTATTTCAGTGTGTTCGAGTCTATGTATACTAAGAAACAGACAAGTATTACTATACAGTTAAATCTTAAAATTGATAACTGTGGTATAATTAGATGTGGTGGAAGGTTAGAACACGCACAGTTAAGTGAAGCTGCACGGTTTCCAATACTGTTACCAAAAAATGAACGTTTTACTCATTTGTTAATTGAAAAAGTACACAAAAGGTTGTTACACTGTGGTGTATCTCAAACGTTAAGTGAAATAATACAACATTATTGGATACCGCAAGGAAGAGCAACGGTAAGAAAAGTGTTAGCAAGTTGTAAAGTGTGTCGACGATTTGAGGGTGGTGCGTATAAACTACCACCTATGGCTTCTTTACCAAGTTTGCGTGTGTCTAGGACTTCGCCTTTTTCTAAGGTCGGTCTTGATTATCTTGGACCACTGAATACAAAGGAAAACAGAGACTCAGTTACAAAAAAGGTTTGGGTATGCTTATTCACCTGTCTCGTAACTTAGAGCGGTACATCTCGAATTGGTATCAGACATGTCAGCACAATAATTTCTATTGTGTTTGCGTCTATTTATTGCTGCCAAGGGTACACCTATTGGAATTATTAGCGATAACGCTCAACAATTCAAACTATCAAGTGACGTAATTAAACGGATTTGGAGTGATACTGTGAAACATAAGGACGTTCAAAATTACGTTTCAGGAGAAGGAATAAAATGGACATTTATCATAGAATCAGCCCCTTGGATGGGAGGCTTTTACGAACGTTTAGTTTGTGTCGTAAAACGTGCACTACGCAAATCAATAGGCCGGAAATTCTGACATTAGAACAGTTAACAACGCTTCTTAAAGAAAGTGAAGCTGTTGTCAATTCACGACCATTATGTTGGAGAAGATCTGAAGTCGTTCATTACTCTCACGCCAAGGCATTTTTTTATGTTTGAATCCGCATACAGGTAAACCGGAAATGGAAGAAGATACCAATGCTCCAGAATATAAACCATTCGAAAGTAGTGCTGACACATTGCTGAAAATATGGAAAAAAGGTCAACGTATATAAGATATGTTTTGGACGATTTGGAGATCTGAATGCCTTTTAAGTCTCAGAGAACGAACACAGTGTAAACATAAATCGCATAGAATACAGCCTTCCGAAAATCCAAGTGTTAATGATATAGTGTTAATCAATTTGAAAGATGACGTTCCTCGTGGTCAATGGAGACTCGGGAAGTTGATTAAACTGAATATGAGTCGTGATGGTCAAATTCGATCAGCAGAACTTGTAACTAGCAAAGGAAAAGTACTGAAAAGACCGTTAAACTTGTTGTACCCAGTGGAACTTGCTTGAAATAGTGATGATTAATTGATGTTAATACGAATTAATACAAAATACAAATAAACATAAAAAAAATTGCAGGGGAAGGTTTGCAGGGGAAGGTCGCATACAGGCGAATTGTGTAAATAATTTAGTGCAGAAAATATATTGTATGTACACATGTATATATAATATACAACTCCGGTCAGACCGGAGCATAACGTTAAAGCGTTTGCTATGCTTTATGATGAAAGAAAAAAAATGTTTATTTCGTGTTCCATGTACATATTACCGGAGCAAAGTACAATATTGTGAATTGAAGCGACGTGCACGTGGATCTCGTGAAAATATAGAAGCGGAATTTCCCGAACAAATATATTACCGGAGCAAAGTACAATATTGTGAATTGAAGCGACGCGCACGTGGATTTCGTGAAAGTGCTGAAAACTTGTCTTCCACTACCATTTTATCAACAGGAGTGGACGTATTTTCAAAGTGTTCTTTTTACCAAATTAGCAATTATGTATCGTTGTGATACCTGTGACAGAACTTACCTGTATAAAAGGAATCTAAAAAGGCATATTTCTGAATGCCACAGGGAACTTAAACATTGGAAATGTGTTGAAATGTGTTGTTCTGCGAAGTTAATTCGGCGAGGTTATTTATTTGATCATCTGATAAATATTCAGAAGTACACGCGTTCTAATGCAAGAACTGCAACATTGAATGCAGAACGCGAAAAAACGCAGAAATCCTCTGCATACTACGAAGACATTTCGTCATCAGATGATTATATTTTTGACTTATTGGCTGAAAACGAAGATATAAATCAACTGGATTATGAAACTTGAATAAATGATTTTGATACTAGAGATTTGGATAGTCCAACGAGTGAAGTGATTGTGGAACCAGAAGTCAATGTGTGATACCGTCAGTGGCGACGTTACTGATGATATCGTAAGCGTAGACGTCATTGACTGCAACGTCAGTGGTAACAACGAAGAAATTGCCGCCAGTTCCGTTGTGTCAGCAAATGTGTCAGATGACGACAGTAGTGATGTTACAGATAACGTCATTAGTCGACGTGTTGGTGACGAAGAAAGTGCCGCTAATACCGTTTCAGAAAATGAGGACGAGTCGGATTACGTCAGAGATACTGATAGTAATAAGTCTGAGGATATTATCGTGATTAGTGATGTTAGTGATGATAAGCTGTATCCAGAAGTGACTGATTCTGGAAAATGTTTAACTGTGGAAAGGCGATCGCTCAGAACGGAAGTGGACGTCTGGACGAGGACCGGATTGAGATTTACTACCTACAGCGGAAGTGAGCCTTTGTTTCGTTCGGTGCGGTATAAAGATGACTATTATAAATACACCATGAAACAGTAACTTTGAAACGAATACTAGTGTCATCTACACTTGCAGGGACAATTACAGATAGTAATTCTTGTACATTGTTTCATTGGAATTGATTAAAAATTGAATGTCGTTAATGGTTAACATTATACCTATATCTAGATAAGATTGAATATATGTTTGTAATGATGAAAATTGTATGTTCATGTATTAGTTTGATCATGAAAAATTTGTTTTATATCACATTATATGATTATGAAAAATATCTATTAATTTTCATTCTCGGTCGGGAGTGTCGTGAAGATCACGAGTTTGTTGTTTTAAGACTACTCCGTTGTTATTGTTTTATAATCTAGCCGGAGGTTCTGTTTCCGGAGTATATTTGTTATTGTTGGAAACTTGGGAGCGACAATCATTTAATAACGAGTATGCGCTGATTTCAAACCTTTATTGATCGACGTAGCGATTCTCTGAAACAACAGAGATTAAATAATAAATACATACAAACACATTTAAATCATACATTCGGATCTAAACAATCATGCAATAAGTAACATAGATCTACATTTATACACAACATTTAAATCCAATTTACAAACAATAAAACATACCGATACAGACTTGAATAATAACTTATTTCAAACAATCAATTTTATTAATTCATTTTGATACATATATAAATATTATTTACCGATACTGGTGTCAGAAAATCCTTATAAAACATCCAAGTTCCAATTCAATCCTGTCCGTAAACGGTTTTCACAACAATAGCAATAGCGTCATAATAACATGACGTCAACGTAATATAAAAAAAGGGCGCGTCACGTAATTACATACACTGACGCCATTGACATTATTTAAGAAACGTATACGTTTCTTACATTCCCCACCATGAAATTATTAATATTTCATACAAGAACATAAACACATCAGTATGCTACAAAACCATTACAGCGACAACTAATTTAAACAATTGAATTGCAATAATCTAAATAATTTCTTTAAATCAACAGCACAAATATTCAAGGTAAGTGTTTTACTACTATAATTCAGATGGACTCAACTCATCAAAGTACAAAAGTAAATCATTGCAATAAACACCATGCTATTGCAATTACAACTCAATGAAATCAAATACTAATTACTGTAAATCACTTACTTAACTGTAGATTAACTAGATTGAACATTCAAGCAAGCACAATTTTGTAATAGGTTTAACTAATTCGGAAGTACGAGTTTTTACCACACAGCTACGGAACAAATCCATCCCGACCCTCCAATACACTGACCACCCTTCCCAAAGCCCACTGGCCCCTAGGGACGTTTTCTTCAGCGATTAGGACAACATCTCCGGACCGAAGGTTGGTGGTCTGCCGTTGCCACTTTTGCCTGGCTTGCAACGTAGGCAAGTACTCATGAAGCCATCTTTTCCAGAGCACGTTAGCCAAGTATTGCACCTGTTTCCACCAACGTTGTGCGTAGACATCCTGTTTACGGAACACACCCTGTGGAATACTTGTGTTGGTCTTCATCAAAAGTAGCATACTTGGCGTTAATGCCGGTGGATCCGATCCCGGGGGTCATCGCTGACTGGAGTTATCGGACGATGATTGAGAATTTATGGAGCTGTTCGTCCGTGAGCAGTTGTTCCTTTGCGATGGCTTTGAGATGGAAACGAGTTGAACGTATCAGTTGTTCCCATGCTCCTCCCATATGGCTCGCGTATGGAGGGTTGAAGTGCCATTCAATCTCCCGCTGAAGCATATGACTTTCCATTTTCAACTGGTTCCATTCTCTCATGCATTTTTGTAGCTCTCGTTGACCTCCGACTACATTTGTACCGTTATCACTAAAAACTTTCTCTGGTGTTCCTCTTCTACTGATGAACCTTTGAAAGGCGGAAATGAAGGAGTCCGTGGTAAGCGAATGTGCAACTTCTAGGTGTACGGCTCTTGATGAAAGACATGTAAATATGCACCCGTACCTCTTCAGCACTGAACGGCCAGCCTTGACATTCAGTGGGCCGAAAAAATCTTCACCGACGTTAGTAAACGGGGGCTTATCTGGTGTTGTCTGTTCACTGAGAAGTGACGCCATCTTCTGGTGGCCCAATTTCCCTCTGTACCGCCTACAAACGAAACACTTTCCGATTGTCTTCTTTACCGTACTGGGTCCGTGGATGATCCAGTACTTCTCGCGCGTAGACGATACTACTTGCTGCGCTCCCATATGACCCGATGTCTCGTGGTAGTGACGAATAATTAACGACGTCACATGATGTTGGCTGGGCAATATGATCATCTTCTGCTCTTCGGGCTGACGCATGCGTCCATCGACTTTGATTAACCCATTGTGGTAGACTGGATTAAGTCTCACAATGCTACTCCCCTTTTTCACGGCCTTTGCAGAAGACAGTTGTGTAAGTTCATCGTTAAAATGCCTCCTTTGAACATATTGCAGAATTGACCTTTCAGCATTCTGTATATCCTCCAGCGTGAGTTTCTGGGTGTCTATTGTGGGAGTTTTATTTATATACTTTCGTACACAGAATTCTTTAAATTTAAGCAGCTATGCTACACCGCGGGTAAGTTTATTCCAGGATGAGTACTGGCACAAGAGCAAATCTACAGTCTTTGTAGTTGTGACCAGCACCGTTGTATCTTTCTTAATCTCCGTGTCGTCTTCCGGAAGTGGCGAAATTTTGGACGATTCTGGCCACTGGCTTTGGTCAAGTGACAGGAAGTCTGGTCCATTCAACCAAATGTTCATACTTACTCTCTCACTAGCATCAATACCTCTGGAGGCAATGTCTGCTGGATTAGATTTGGTGTTCACGTAACGCCATTGTTCTGGTTGTGTGACGTCATAAATGGCGGCAACCCTATTGCCCACGAACGTCTTGAATCTTTTTGTTTTGTTGTTTATGTACCCAAGTACTATCATAGAGTCAGTCCAAAATGTAGCACTGTCTATATGTATGCTCAGCTGTTCGGATAATTGCTCGTACAGACGACATGCGACCACGGCGCCGGACAACTCTAACCTCGGTATGGACACTTGTTTAATGGGAGCCAGTCTAGATTTCCCGACAACTAACGAACACGAAATATTTCCAGCATCGTCTGTCAACCGTATGTATGCGCACGCACCGTATCCTGTCTGTGACCCATCGCTGAAGATATGAAGCTGCGCATTAACAATATTTCCACTTTTGTGTGTCTTGTAGCAGCGTCGGACGGAAACATTCTTAATATCTGACTGCGAAGACAGCCATGCTTTCCACTCCAACTCTTGCTGACGTGGTATTTGTTCGTCCCATCCCATCTTGTCATCTACATAGGGTTTGTATGATGGCTTTCGCACGAAGTGTCACTGGGGCGATTAGTCCAAGCGAATCAAACATCGCACTGACTACAGAAAGAATACCTCGTCTTGTCATTGGCTTATCGTCCAACTCGACCCTAAACTTAATTTGATCGGTGCTGACATCCCAAGTAACACCAGGAGCGCGATCACATGGTAAGTGGTCGTCTGGATTTAAATTCTTAATTGAAGGTGCGCGCTCAGCTGTGGGCACCGTCTCTATCACCTTTCTGCTGTTGCTCATCCATTTCGTTAGTCGGAACCCTCCACATAGCAACATATTTCGAAGATCTGTCGATATATTAACCGCTTGTTCTTCAGTTGCCACATGACATCAAGCAATCGTCAACATAGAAATCTCTGCCAATTACCTCGATAATTAATACTTGTATTCGTACAGGAATTTTCCCCGATTTGTTAAAAGAAGCGTATGTTCTACCAATATATAAAGGCTCAGACAGAGAGGACTGTAATAACTATCGTCCGGTTTCAATTTTGCCAACTATATCCAAAATATTTGAAAGACATCTTTCAAATGAATTGAAAGAATTCTTGCGAATAACAAATGTGTTGAATAAACATCTGTCAGGGTTTAGAGAAAATCATTCTTGCCAAACAGCACTGATTCGACTCATTGATGAGTGGCTAAAAGATGTAGATAATGGTAATTGTATCGGTTCTGTTTTATTGACATGAACAAAGCTTTTGATTTAGTCGATCGTGAAATTCTGTTGTACAAACGTAAACTCCATCACTTTTCGAATGTTACCTTGTCCCTTTTTCATTCTTATCTGAGTCAAAGACAACAATGCGTTAAACTAGGGACTAGTTTTTCTACCCCTCTAACTATTAAGAGTGGTGTCATTCAAGGTTCTATTTTAGGCCCTCTCTTGTTTCTTATTTATATAAATGATATTGGGTTATTACTAAACCAATCAGACATGGACTTGTATGCTGATGACTCGACACTATATGCTACAGGGGCCAATCCATCAGAAATTCAAACCAACTTACAAAATGATATTTATTCCATACAAAAATGGCGCACCCTCAATAACATGATGATACACCCTAATAAATCAAAATGCATGCTTATTGGCTCAAAACAAATAATTAAGAATATCAACCTTGATCTGAAAATAGATAATAATAATATTTAAAATGTCACTAGCCATTACATTTAGGACTTTATGTTGTCAAACATCTGCAATGGAAAGTACACATTGATAAAACATGCTATAAAATAAGCAGTAAAATAACTCTACTAAAAATATATCAAATTATCTCACTTTTGATATGAAGAAATTATTTCATAATTTATATATTCTAACCTGTTTCGATTATTGTTGTACGATCTGGGGCAACGCTAATAAAACCAATTTAACAAAAGAGAATATTTTACAAAACGAAAGTCATTCTACAAAAGCAAAATAGAACACCATCCAAAGAATTGTTTTTACAGCTTAATTGGCTCTCGTTTAATAATAGACGTAAATACCACACGGCACTATTGATATATAAATGTGTCAACAATCAGACTCCAGTATATTTAAAGAATATTATAACTTTTTCTGAAAATCACAAATATAACTTAAGATCTGCCACCCATATCGATATTGTTAATACCAAAGCGAATGCAGGTTATAAGAAACGAGCTTTTTCATATAATAGCATGGATATTTGAAACAGAATACCAATTGGAATAAGAATGGCATGCTCAATATCTTCTTTTAAAAGGCAATATATAGCACATTTATTTTCTAATCAATAATATGTCATGTGTTGTTGTTGTTGGTTTTTTTTTCTAATCAATAATATTTCATTTGTGTCTGTCTAAAAGGCAAAATGTATGTTATGTATTGGTTTAAGAAAATATTGTTTGAATGTTTTACTTATTATAGACCTATTTATGTATGTTATTTTATGAAGGCCACATTCTAAAAAAGTATTGATTCATCTGCATAATATGTATAATGTGTCATTGTCTTTATGTGTTACCTTCTGTAAATAAAGCTTTTACTATTATTCTTATTATTATTATAATGTGTTATGATATAAATAATATAGTTGTTTTTAATTGCCACATTTGTACGTAATTTTTTATTTAAAAATAATTCAACGTGAAACAAACATGTTTAGTTATTGTTTGACGACTTAGATTGAACACAATTAAAAAAAATGTTCAATCAAAACTATTAAGTACTTTTCATATGAAAAATTCAACTCCCCTTTTGGATGCTTTGATATCTAGATATGTATAGTATACTATTGTCTTTGTATATTTATCATTTTTTACAAACAAAGGAAAATATGTGAGCGCGAATTTCGTAAATAGTTAAAACTACTTTTTCGTGTTGAGTCGGCAACTTCATTGAATTTTCGGTAAACATTCACCCAACAATAACAGAAATTGAAATTTAATACAGATTTATGTGACTGAAACGGAGATTTCTCCTGCATTTTATGACCGCCTAGTGGCTCTTCAGACCCATATATCAATTTTTGGCAGGTTGGCAGCAGACATAACCAGGGTAGTCTGAACAGGTTATTGATATTGCATAAGGGCTGGCGATGTGTGTTTTTCGAAAGCAACACATAATTATAATCATGATGATATATATTTTATTACCGGTCTGTAAATATAGAAAAATAAACAGAATATTTTGTGGTTTTCTGTAACAACGCTTTGTTTGACATTGTATAATAATTAAAGCAAACTTATGACGCAATAAAAAGGAAAATTTAAATAACGCTTACATGTATGTAAATCGGCAAAATATAAAAGCAAGGTGCACGCATAAATTGTCACCGTGTAGTTACTGGTGACAGTCAGACAAAACGTTCGATTGGCCAATATTTATTTAATGTGATTGCACCTTAAATAACATAGCAATAATATACACATGGTAATCAAATATTGGTACAATCGATTCAGAAAGTAATTTTGGAATCACCACTTGGCCGATGAATAACTCTAAAGCAATCATTTCTTGTATAATTGACAAATGCCCCCTATAAACGCTTTGATAGAAGTTATGAGCATTTTACCATGCTAAATCCTTGAAATGCACTAAGTGACCCCGTGACCTAGTTTTTGATCCGACATGACCCATATTCGAACTTGTATTGTTTAGATACAACTTCTGACCAAATTTGGTAAAGATCGGATGAAAAGTATTTGAAATAGAGAGCGGACACGAAAAGTGTGACAGACAGACTGACAAACTTACATTCGGACAGTGCGAAAACTATATACCCCCTTTTCTTCGAAAGAGGGCATAAAAACACCGCGCTTAAAACGTTTGCACTCCCTAAATTAATGTATATACTAACAGTTCTCCCAAACCCACCAAATGATATTATTGACGATATAAAATCAGAAATATTTAAATTCATATGGACCGGAAAACCTGATAAAAAAGCTAACGCAATTAATTCAATCAGTAGAATATGGAGGTTTTAGACTTACAGACATAGATTCATTCCTGAATGCAATCAAATGCAGTTGTGTTAAAAGATATTTAGATAATACCAATACGAGTAAATGGAAATTATTCTACCAGAAAATTCTAAAAACATATCGTGACTCCTTACTCTTTGAATGTAATATCAACAATAATATCTTAGATGAAATTTCAACCAAAAACATTTTTCTATCGAATGTTCTATCGGCATGGTGTAAAGTTACTCAAAATTGAGAAACACAAATAAACAGTAAAATCATTTTATGGAACAATTAAGACATAACAACTAACAATAAAACACTTTTCTATAAACATTGGTTTGAACGAAACATAAAATATGTTGATCAATTGTACGACTACAGAAGAAACGACTTCTATTCTTTTGATAACTTATGCTACATATTCGGAATACCTACAAGTAATTTCCTGATGTACTACACATTGATCAAAAGTATAGCCATACATATGAAAGCTGTTACAAAACAAATAACACACCATGTACTCCAAAATTTTCGTAGAAAACATAATTGCAAAACAAAACAAAACGAACAAAATATTAACACACTTCAAATTAAAAATCCCTACCGAAATCTCTTAAGCTCAAACTAAATGGCAAACCCTTCTTGAAGAAAAATAATTAAATTGGAAACAAATATTTATCATGCCATATACATCAACTACTTATAGCACACTAAGAAATTTTCAATATAAAAACATCCAGAGAATCATGGCTGCAAATAAATATCTTTTTAAGTGCAATCTATCCAATACAAATCTATGTGATATGTGTAGTGAACATATTGAAACAATAAAACACCTTTTATGGGAGTGTAAACATATTCAATCTCTATGGAATCAATTGACAACATTTCTAGAGAAACAACAATTAAATGTTAAACAAATTATCTCTCTTAAACGTCAGTTTAGGGGTAAATACCTTCAAAATACAAGAATTCAATAATGCTGTGAATTACATAATTATATTAATGAAATATTTCATATTCAATATGAAATACAGAAAAACAACACCTACAACGAACTGTTTAATCAATTATTTACAACTGTATATTCAAATTGAAAAAGAAATAGCCCTAACAATAATATATTCAAATTGAAAAAGAAATAGCCCTAATCAATAATACACTTCATATATTGGAACAAAAATGGAAACGCATTAAATTTTCATAACAAGTCCAGTATTCTTTCTAACTACTTCATACAACTCATCCTTATTCATTATTATTCTGTTGTTCTTTGTTTTTCTTTTCTTTTCTGTCTTTTCTTTTTTTTCTTTTCTTTTTTTTTCTTATTTTAAAGAATATATTAGCATATCTTGTATAACATGTTTGAACATTATTGTTGCTACATGGTTTCAATTTGTTTTATGATCACATACATGCTTACATTGTATGTATTATATTGAATAAAAAAATACAAGAAAAAAAGAAAAAAAAGGATTCGTCCAGAGACTGCGACATGCGTAGACATCCGTAGCAAACACAAAGGTGTACGCAATATACGCCAAAGTACTTGCATCTTACCAAGGAAAGGACTACCAGACGTACGTAGCCCTTGAGAAGGAGACTGGCGTCTCCATTGTAGTATAATATAAAGAAGTGAAATTGAAATTTGGTCAGAAAATTTGTTCCCTGGATAGTACAGTTGAGTTCGAAATGGTTTGGATCGGAAAAAAACATGGCCGCCAGGAGGGAGGGGGGCTTTTTCCTTATTTCCAATTGAAAATAAGGTCTTTTTATCTCAAAATTGATAGAGGAATTTCCCAAATTGTAAAATTTTTTTTTTTACTTACTTTGACATATTGGGCATCTTCGAAATTGAAAGCAATGAGCTCTAATATGATTAAGAATGCACCACAATGTGTCTTTTAATACTTCTGCAAAATGAAAAAGACCCTGTTTCAAAAACTTAAAAAAAACAGTCTTCCCAAAATGAGCAGTTAACGCGCATGCAATTCCCAATTTGAAAGGCTAGGGCCTCTTCCCAATTTCCTGATGAAAAGCCCTGATAAAAGACTGTATTTCTTGCATTTTGTACCGATATCTTAAGATTTAAACATAAATAATTAAAAACATGTAAAATCAATGCCAAAATTTAAAGTTGCTTGCAACATAACCATAAACATAAATGCGTTACACATTTTTTGCCAAGAACACTGGCTTATCAAATAAAGTAATATAATTATGATGTATTTCACATTGCCATAAGCAACAACAAAAACCTGTCTGTCTGTTATATGCACTAGTTAAAATTCTTAAGAAAAAGTGTTGTTATTTTTAAAAATCATCTGAAAAAAAGCACCACAAACCGGTTTGTTTAATCCATTAAAGTTCAAATGGGAACAACAAAAAGTCACGTGATCCTGAACCCTGGTGCTGTATCCGAAGAACAACTCGGTCAATTAACTTGGTCATTGGACATTGTAATTAAACAATACAACTCTGAACTAGTCTATGACCAATCACAATACTCTCACACAGTCTTCTAAAGAAAATATTTAAACCAAAATCAGTTCAAAACAGCATAATTTAGTAAACGAATAATCAAGAAAATTTCACTAAACTGATTTTATATTGCAGTTAAAACACATGTTTTCAGAAACTGATAGTTAAGTGCGACAGTGACAGAAGAATATCGATCAATATTAAAACTAAACACACATTAATACTGACTATGAATCAATGAAATACCTAACAGGATAGGACAAAATGTTGGGTATCAATTGCATAATGCAACATGCACCGTTTTAAAAGCAGGAAGCTATTATCCGAATTTCAAAACTTTTACTGATGAAAAGTTCAGGGTCGCATATTATATGACAATGCAGAATTAAAATACAAATATCAACAAACTAGATTTATAAGTATATCACTCAATGAATATATAATTGTATGCGTAAATTTGAATTGACTTTACCAGTATATATTATTTTTTCAGCGATCTGAGGTGCAGAACGTGTTTTCGTTTCTTTTGTTTACATCTTACGCGATACGTACCGAACGAACGACAACTCTCCGTTTTTTCAATGTCAGTTACTCCCGTATAATTATCAAACAAGTAAATCCACATCGTCGGTTACCCATGACTAATTCATCCGTTACTCTCCAGCATCTATTGCTGGAGAGTAACGGAATGAATTAGTCATGGGTAACCGACGATGGGGGTTTTCTGGAAAAAAATCTATCTTTAGAATGTTTCTTACAGAAATTCCTTTATTGGCAAACAGCGTAGACCCTGATAAGACGCCTCATCATGCGGCGTCTCATCTGGGTCTACGCTGGTTGCCAAGGCCTTTTTTGAGGACGCTAGGCACAAATGGGTTAAATAGCTCCGTTAAAGTTGCGGTTAAAGGTTGAAAAAAATAACCAGCCCGGATACTCGACGATTCCATCGGCATAAGTAAATTGCCTCTATTTTAAAAGATAGAATGTGAGCGCAACGCCGGTTTTCTTTTAAAAGAACGTAAATTAAGCTCGTCACAAGCTGTAGTTACGGTATTTAAATTTATTTTGACAAAGGCATATTTAGTGACCGATAACACCTGCCTGATAACATTTAGTTATATCAGGTCAATGGACCACGTGATACCATTTCCGCTGTAACTGTTTGCACGATGAAGTCATACACGCGTCATTTTGATGACATACTTCGTAGACGCGAGGAAGTCTTTTTCATTGAATACTATAAACATATATCCTATTTTAATTAGAATATCTATGCAGAGTTTCCAGATAAATAGAATATTATGCTACTGAGTTGTGATATGAATGTTACCGGTCAGTGATGTGTAGAATTGACAAATCGGCTCGGTAAACTCCCTGATTTGTCAATTCTCCCAATCCCTGACCGATAACATTCATATCACAACTCAGTAGCGTGTTTTTTTTGTAAATCAGCGTTGCGCTCATAAGCGTAGGGCGAGCTGAAGTTATGTTATTTGTGTAGAACAGAACAACACTATATTTCAATCGTGTACATTATACATGCACAGCATGAGGCTATGAAAAAGTCAGTGAAATTCTTGAGTCAAAGTTGGTGTATGCCATAGCATACCTTTTGAATGGGGTAATAACTTCAATGACGGAAGAACACCAGAATAGAAAAACTTCTGTGGAAATCTAAAGAGAGAACTAATACAAAAAACACTGCTGCGGCGTTCGAGTATACCGCTCATAACGAGCAGAGTTTATATCAATTATTGAGCAGTGGTTTCCGCTAAAGTACCGAATGCGGATGTCATTTGATGTTGTTCAACTTCGTCTGCTCAATACTTTTACAGAGATCACTATAAGTAACTCGTATGTCTGGATCAAATGGAAGCATTATCACTTAAGACAAGATTGGAAGTATGTCACCCTCGAGAGAGACAGACGATTTGTACCTTTTTGAAAACTTTTAGAAAACCAATGATACAATTTCAGTCTATGCTAGGCGGGTATTTCTCTGTGTGACCGTTGACCGGTAGCGCGCCAAATATAACATTTCAGTCGAGGTTAGGCGGGTATTTCTCTGTGAGACGGTTGACAGGGTGTGCCCCTGACCACAGACACGTTGTGTTCACCCACTCCATAAACTCATCAAATTCTGGTATAGAATCTATTGCATCGCCGGTAATTATCTCCTGGTCTTTAATAACGCTCGTAAACAGACCGCTGTAGTTTGCACTCCGCCAGAAATCCACAACGTGCCTTCTCATGCCGGATACATCAAGGGTATAACTTTCATCTGAGTCCTTACGGATTGAAAACAAGGACGTGTTTGGTTGTAGTTTGATGGATTCTAACAGATACCAAACTGCTCTTGGTGCGATAACAGAACACACACTTCTACATGCTTGTTCCAGAACAGAGTTCAGCGCACTTACGGATATTTTTTGCTGGTACATTAGTACTTGAAGTCTAAGATAGAGATATGATGTAAAATGTATCATGCTTAACAACGCTCCGAATTCAGTGGGATCTTGCAACTTGTACATTTGTTGAAGTGGTGTACCGGTATTACACATTCCGTTAAATGAGGGGTTTTCCACGCAGGTAACAATAGACGAAAACAGGTCTCGGGTAAGGCTTCTCACTTTGTTCGCAAGAATTGATTTCTTCTCCCTATCGAGGTTGCCAATGAGATTAAGTGTTGGCGCAAAGAAGCTTGATATTACTCCGCGATCTAGAGACATGGCGAGTCTGTCAAGTAGTATTTCTACACAGTTCAACATGTTCTCGTCTGTCCATATCCTTCCATCCACCGATTCAATGGTCCAAAACAGGATGGTTTTCATCATGTAGCTTGATAACCCTTCAGGATCATCTTCATCTTCGAGATGTGTTTTAAATAAGGTTTTAAGGAAGAGGTATGCTCGGATTTGTGCTGGGTTTAAAGATCTTGACAATATCTTCTCCGACTCTGCAAAGGAAATTCGCCACTGATACTCAAAATCTTCACTCTCGTTGTGACCCTTAGCAACAAAACCGCAACCTCTACTGGTCACATGCTCGATCAATGCTTGAGCTGGCCATGCATGTTGCCTGTCCCTATTTGTGAATTCGTGTGCAATGTCCGGCCATTCATACATTCGCAAAGCAGCAACATTATCGATGTTAATAATTCCGTGTTCATCTTCCATACACCCGACTATTGATGCCGAGTTGAAAACATCAATTAAACTCGACGCCACAACGTAATGTTGGCATGTACCCAACTCAAATAACAGTTTCATCTTTACGTGGGTGTTCTTAAGATAAAATGGTTCGTGTTTCTCAAAGGACTTTGCCATGATTTGCATTTTGAAGTAGCCTGGAAAATCCGTTTCTCTCGGGGTGAGCCAAAGACCATTCTCATTGCCAATAGACTCTTTGATAACGTTAATACCTCCATATATATAGAGAATGTCAACATCACTTGCATTTAAACTAGTAACACCCTTGTCAAATACCTGAAATCCTTTTTCTAGGTAAAGGCCGTCCTGCGTGCTACCAAGTAAGACCACATCGTGGACGGATAGTTTCTGCAATACCTCGTGGTCTACCCCGTTCATGCTCCCTATCTCTTTCAAAAGCTCCCTTTTATTAGAATCGGTGAGCCATTTTCCTTCATTTACCGACATGTACTTGTCTGAAGGTAGGTCTGAGAGTTCGGGAACATATTCAAATTTCCATTCCGTTTGGCGGACGTCCGCACACACCTTGCGAATATCGTGGAAGCAATCTTGGTCAAATGAGACACATTTTAAAATCAGATTCCCTCGGTCGTGATTCCCCTGAAAATGAAGTTAAGTTAGTAGATACCTAATGGTTCCGCAACATTTTGGATATAGTGACGTTAAGCATGTAAACAAAGTCTTCATTGAATTCATTTGGATGACTTTGTTAACATGCTTAACGTCACTATATCCAAAATGTTGCGAAACCATTAGGTAAATACTACCTTAAGAATCAAGTTAGCATTTGTTTTTTAGCTCCACTAGCCAAAGGCCAGCGGGGCTTATGTCATGGTCCTGTGTCCGTCGTGTGTGCGTGTGTGCGTGCGTGCATCCGTGCGTCCGTGCGTTAACTTTTTCTTCCAACATCTTCTTCTCCTAAACAACTGGTCCAATTCTGATGAAATTTCTCAGGAATTTTCCTGGGGTGAACCTCTTTCAAATTTCTTCAAATTATGCGCCTGGGGTTAAATTTGACCCTGCCCCGGGGGTCACAAAGATGAAAATGTGCTTATATAAGGCCTATTTTGTGAAAACTTTAAAAATCTTCATGTCCATAACCATTGAGCCTAGGGCTATCAAATTTGGTATGTAATGACATCTAATAGTCCTCTAACAAATTTCTTCAAGTTATGCCCCTGGGGTTGAATTTTACCCTGCCCCGGGGGTCACAAAAATTACAATATGCTTATATAAGGCCTATTTTGTGAAAATCTTCTTGTCCGTAACTATTGGCCCTGGGGCTATCAAATTGTGTATGTAGTGACATCTTATAGTCCTCTAACAAATTTCTCCAAATTATGCCTTTGGGGTCAAATTTGATACTGCCCCGGGAGTCACAAAATTTAACATATGCTTATATAAGGCCTAGTTTGTGAAACTTTAAAAATCTATTCGTCCATAACCATTGGGCCTTTGTAGTGACAACCAATAGTCCTCTAGCAAATTTCTTCAAATTATGCCCCTGGGGTCAAATTTGACCCTGCCATGGGGGTCACAAAAATGAACATATGCTTATATAAGGCCTATTTTGTGAAAACTTTAAAAATCTTCTTGTCCATAACCATTAGGCCTAAGGCTACACAATTTGGTATGTAGTGACATAGTATAGTTATCTACTTAGTTTGTTCAAATAATGTCCCTGGGGTCAAATTTGACCCTGGCCCGGTGGACACAAAATTGAACATTTACTTTAACGAGCATATTTCATGAAAACTTTAAAAATCTAATTGTCCATAACCATTGGTCATATGGCTATCAAATTTGGTATGTAGTGACATCTAATAGTACTCTACCAAATGTATTCAAATTGTGCCCCTTGGGCCAAATTTGATCCTGCCCCGGGGGTCACAAAAATTAACATATGCTTATATAAGGCCTGTTTTGTAAAAACTTTAAAAATCTTCTTGTCCATAACAATTGAGCTTAGGGCTACCAAAATTGGTATGAAGTGACATCTAATATCCCTCTTCCAAATTTGTTCAAATTATACCCCTGGGGTCAAATTTGACACTGCCCTAGGGTCACAAATTGAACATATGCTCATAAAAGGCCTATTTTGTGAAAACTTTAAAAATCTTCTTGTCCATAACAATTGGGCCTAGGGCTATCAAATTTGGTATAAAGTGACATATTATATTCCTATACCAAATGTGTTCACATTATACCCCTGGGGTAAAATTGACCTTGCCCGGGGGTCATAAAATTGAACATATGCTTACATAGGGCCTTTTTGTGAAAACTTGTCAAATCTTCTTGTACATAACCATTAGGCCTAGGGCTACAAAATTTGGTATATAGTTACATTATATAGGAATTTACTTTATTTGATCAAATCATGCCCCTGGTGTCCAATTTGACCCTGCCCCTGGGGTAACAAAATTGAACACATGCATATATAAGGCCTATTTTGTGAACACTTTTAAAATCTACTTGTCCATAAACATTAGGCCTAGGGCTACAACATTTAGTAAGAGGTGACATTGAATAGTCTTCTACTAAGTTTGTTCAAATTATGCCCCAGGTGTCAAATTTTACCCTGCCCTGGGGGTCACAAAATCGATTTTAGCAGCTTATATAGTGCCTATTATGTGAAAACTCTAAAAGTCTTCTTGTCCTTGACCATAAGGCATATGGCTACCAAATTTGGTATGTAGTGACATCTAATAAACGTCTACCAAGTTTGTTCAAATTATGCCCCTTGTGTCAAATATGACCTTGCCCGGGGGTCACAAAATTGAACATACACTTATATGGGGCCTATTTTGAGAAATCTTCTAAACTCTTCTTGTCCATAACCATTGGGCCTAGGGCTACCAAATTTGGTATGCAGTTACATCTTACAGTCCTCTACCAAGTTTGTTCAAATTATGCCCTTTGGGTCAAATTGATCCTGACTCGGGGGTCACAAAACTAAACATTATATACGCTTATATCTTGCTTATTTTTTTAACACTTTTTAATCTTCTGAAGGGATTTACTTGAAATTTGAAATATAAAGCTTATTTGTTCAGTTTTATCTTGTCTTAAGATGGTGGAATGTTCGATATTTGAAATGATTCAACACCAGAATCATAAATAAGCTTCTGTTGAGTTGCTTTTATGGTTTTGTTGACGACAATTCCAGATGTTTACGGCGACGTTAGAATGGGGCTTATTTCAGTCAACATCAATTGTTCATGTCCTGAATTCTTTAGTTTCAGAACTGTAAACTTATTTATTTTTGCGGAAATTATAATTATGTTATTACTGTTTTAAACTCTTTAAATTGTTTTTTTCTCAGAGACACAGAAGAAATTAACTCAACAAATGTGCTGTTTTTTTGTGTTTTGACAGATTGACAGATGGTCTTAGCCAGTGAAGACAAAATTTTTTGTTGAATATGTCCCAAAACTAAACAAGCTACTTACAAAATATGGGGATGGGGTGTAGAGAAATGGCTTTTTATTTTAAAGTTGATCTTTTAAGCACACCTGAGCTATAACTCAGGGTGAGCTATTGTTATCTCTCACAGTCCGTCGTCTGTCTGCCCACAATTTAACATCTTTTTGTCCTTAACCAGCTGGTCACTTTTAACCAAACTTCATATGAAGCAGCCATAAGTTGTGGGACAAAAGTACTGTTTAAAAAACATTGGTAACATGTTCAAGATGGCCACCACTCCCATATTTGGTAAAATTCTTAAGAAATCTTCTCGTCATAAACTGCTGGTCGGATTTAATAATGATTTCATAAGAATGTTCTTTAAGGACCCCAATTGAAAATAATTTCAAGACAATTTAATTCTTTAGAAAACATGGCTGCAGGAGTTCATTGAACTTGCATGTTTAGGCATATGTGCTATATATGCATTTATTCATAGGGAAGTCTTCTCTGAAACCACGGGTTAGAATTCAACAATATTTGGCAGGAAGAATCCTTAGGTGACCCTCTAAAGTTTGTTTAAATTGTGTTGATATCTCAAATAACGTGGTGGCCAGGAGACGGGGCTTATTTTCCTTTTATGTCTATATAGAAAACTTAGAACATATTTTATTGACGCTGTATCAAGTTTGTTCACTGATTGCCCAATTCCATTGATACTAATTCTAAGCTCACCTTTAAGACATTAATTTGTGTTAAATCCGTGTTTCCCATGTGAGAGATTCATGGCCATCATGGCCCTTTTGTTCTGATTGTTTCATTATCCAACTAAAACTTGACAACTGCTAATTATTAATAGCACATGTACATGAAAGTGCTTATAAATGGGGTTGCATGCGTGAACTCAACCCTGTACCAGGTAGGTACTGTTAACTAAGTGCCATTGGTGATGTACAAATATTTTGCATATGTTTAATTATTATTCTACTGTACCATTTTAAAAGAAATTAATAGCTGTCGCAAACAATTGTAAAGCTGTGGCAATACTGTGGTTTCTTCTGACATTTATTTCATGAAATTGTAAATGCCTTGTTTTTGGTGTACTGTTTAGAAGTGTTTGTGTGTTATCACATTTGAGTTGGAAGGGTCTCGTCTGATAGAGAAGCTCCTTGTTGAACATGTGTTTTTTCTCTGTTTTGCTGATAAACATCGCTGAGTTTTGTGCTTGTTTAAAATGAACTTGTTGTCGCGGATTCTGTCATTGTATGCATCAACTCATTTAAACCTGAGACAATTTTGCAGCAGAAGACATTGAATCAATTATATCAAACTGCAGTTAACATGTTTTATATTTTGTTTTACATTTCATTTTACCCGGAAAACATTGTGACGATGTGGGAAACTAAGACATTATGAGCAATTTATCATTTTGTCACAAGGTTTTCACACATTGTCTGCAACAAGACGATGCATAAATACATCTTCATGTACCAAAGAGTTATGTTTGGCATTATGCATTAATGTATGTTTTCTTTTCTATTATAGGTGAAAACACAAGATCTATTAACCCTTATTGACGTTTGAAACATTACATACTTGTGTTATGTGTGTTAATTGGATTGTGAAATATTTTGTGTGATTTTTTGACAATTAATTTACCAGCTGCATCGAAAGAGATTTTGGACTCTTTAAAGAGATATTGCTGGATATATATTTAACCGAGATATTGTTTAACACATGCTTGTGGACTGATGTAAGAGGTGACATGCAATTTGTCTTCGATCATTACACATGTGTAGTTTACATTGTTTCTTATATAAGCAAAGCTCAAAGAGGTATGAGCATACTGATGGATGAAGCATGTAAAGAAGCCAGGCGGGGAAATATGGAACTCAGACATCAAGTAAGACACATTGGAAACAAATTCCTTAACAATGTTGAAGTCAGTGCACAGGAAGCTTGTTATTTGCTTTTACTATTGCTTCTTGCAAAAGCAACAAGGGAAGTTGCATTTATAAAAACATCACCACCTACAGATAGGACATTTTTGCTGAACCCAAAGGAAGCTTGAGAAAACCTACCAGGTAGTTCTACAGACTTACGAAGCAGACAATATCATTAAAAGATATTCCAAAAGACCAAAGTTTCTTGAAAATTGGTGTCTAGCAGATTATGTTTCCCAACTTGAAATTAAACATATATATATTAAAAGTACCTGTACTGAAATGATGCTAAAAACAATCAAGAGACAGGGGTTGATCTAAATGTACATGATGATTCACATTTGAAAGACGTAAATGTAGTCAGAAGAGATACTAATGACCAGAATGTCCTTAGTAAATCATTTCCAGGAGGCAGAATTGAACTAAAGGGTGGTTTTACCATAATTCAAAGAAAACGAAAGAATGTCATAAGGTATGTGCGCTTTTCAAAATAAATTGACAGTGAAATTTTTTACAGGGAAAGACTTATGTGTTTACACCATGCAGAAAAGAAGAATCAGATTTGATATGTGGATATGACTCATTTCAAGCAAAATATATGTCTCTTAAACATTTCATTAAGATGAAGGCAAAAGAATATGAAAAAATGCTGAAGCACTAGACGAAGCTTTTGAAATGGCCAAAAATGATTAAAATAATTTTGATAACTTAGCAACTGGAACGGAGCAGATTAATCAAGATGATGTAGAAGCTGGTAATAAAGACAGTGAATGCTTCATATATTTTAACCCAGATAGGCCAGAAATTCAAAGGCAATCTGACATTGCGCAAGATCTTGGGCTTTCAGTTGCCTCTGTAGACATTAGCACTCGCAAAAAACTTTGCCTCTTTTAAAGTACAGGGAACTTATAAAATCCTTAAATATCAAACAAAAAGTGTTTTTATTCATGTTCTTCAGACTGTTAAAATCAATACAAACAAGCTGCAAGTGTTTTTGTCATGTGGTGCAGGAGTGGGGAAATCTGTACTAGTAACTGCACTGTTTGAAGCATTACAGCGGTGTTTGACTTCAGACCCTGGCGATGATCCAGAAATCTGTAAAGTTCTCCGGTGTGCTCCAACTGGAAAAGCTGCTTTTCACATAAGTGGAGTAACTTTTCATTCTGCATTCAGAATTCCAGCAAGTCAAGGATATAATTATACCCCATTGAGTAGTGACATTTTAAACACTCTGAGAACTAAATACAGGCATCTTGCAATTGTCATGATAGATGAGGTTTCGATGGTAGGAAACAATATGCCCAAACTGGTTAATGAAAGACTGAAGCAAATTAAAGGTTGTGTTTTACCATTTGGTGGAGTGCACATGATTTACATTGGTGACCTTTTTCAGCTGAAACCTGTCATGGATGGTTGGATTTTTGAGAATTTGAAAGCAAACTTTGGGCCATTAGCAACAAATCTATAGAAGGATGATGTTGAAATGCATAAACTTGAAGAGATTATGAGACAGAAAAATGATAAACAATTTGCAGAACTACTTAATAGACTTCGAGAGGGAAAACATACACAAGGTGACATGGATGTGCTAAAAGGCAGACTGAAAAATACCTCTAATTTTGAATATCCAGAAGAAGCTGTGCATTTGTTTAACACAAATGAACGTGTAAATGCTTTTAATGCAAACCTTTACCAGGGTACAAACAGTTCAAAAGTTTCTATCTATGCCTTTGATCAATTCATCAGTGATTTTTCTCCAGCAGTTAAAAAGCAACTTGTTTCCAGAATACCAAATGATTCAACACACACAGATGGGTTGTGCAAAACAGTAGGGATAGCTGAAGGAATAAATTATGACCTGTGTCTTAATCTAGATGTAGAAGACGGTTTAGTCAATGGATCATCATGTACAGTAACAAAGATTGATTACAGACAACACAATACTACAAGACCAAGTATAATATGGGTTGTATTCTACAATAATGAGATTGGTTCAATGTGGCGTGCCAAGTATCATCAACTATATGATAGATCTATAGATGCATCTTGAACTCCTATATTTGACTGCAAAAGAAGCTTTCTGTACCTTAGAAAGATATGTATGAGGGTACAAATTCCATAAAGACAGTAAACAGCAAAGACTGTTCACAAGTCACAAGGAGACACACTAAGTGAAGTTGTCATTGACTTGATTGGAAAGAGAATGTCCCTCATGCACAATATGTTGCTATAAGTAGAGCGAAAACTCTTAAAGGGCTGCATATTTTAGAACTCAATGTAACTAAAATTTCAGTTTCAAAAAAAGTTAAAACAGAAATGACTCATTTACGTGAAAACAAAAAAGTGCAGTTGTGCTACACACCTGTTTACTGCTTGAATCAAACACATTTAACTTGTTTGTTCCAAAACATCCGGTCTCTTAGAAGTCATATGGATGAGTTCTTTGTTGATCCAAATGTTCAAGCATCATCTATACTATGCTTAGTAGAAACATGGCTTACATGTACAGATTTAGGAGAAAATTATTAGCAAACAGGATAGCAGATGTTCAGAGCAGATGGTTTACAAGTCGGTAATACTCGTCGTCACAGAGGTGTTCTTGTGTATGTGAAAGATGACATTTGAGTCACAAACTCTTATTCTGTTACCACAAAAGACATAGAAATGGTCAAATAACTGTTCTGTTTAACAAACAAAGTACCAATGTTGTTGCCCTATATAACTCACCAACTTAATCAGCAAAACACCTCAAAACGTTTCTATATACGAATCTTGCACACAGGCAGGAAGAATGTCTCATTATACAAGGTGATCTGAAAATAAACTTGTACAAAAATGAAGATATGTCGAACTTTATGCTAAACATATGGATGCAAACAGCTTGAGAAAAAACCTACACATTCATCTGGATCATTGATAGATCACGTTTATACAAACATGAAACTTTATTGTTCTGATGTTATAGATAGTGTTTGGTCGGACCATTGTATAGTATATGCTACAGTTCCTTATACAGAATAAACAGCCACTATTGTATTTAAAACAATAAATTGTATAATTTTAAACTAGTCAAACAAACTGCAATATTAAAAGTTAAGATAGCATTTCAGATTTGCTGTGGGCGGGGCTTTTTGCTTTATGTGGGATTAACGTTAATCTTATTTTTTTCTATTTGAAGGGGGGTTCTGAAGATTTAAAGAGATAAAATGGTTAAGAATTCAAACATATTTTATTTTTTTATGAATTACATCATTTTATCATTTACAAACAGATTGCAAAAAAGATGTGTTCAAAACAAACCTAAAATCAGAGAAATAAGTGATTTTAATCTTCAACACCGAAAACGAAAGGAGAATCAAACCTAAAAAATATATATCTACAAATATAATATTCTACCAACGATCACCATGTTTATACCGTGACTGCCGCTAAGTATACTACTTGCAACCTATCAGAGAATAGGTCAGATACCTTATTTCAATATATGGAAATCATAGTGTTTTTCAAAAGCAAACATGACAGGTAACCAACTTCAGATGGAGAAAGTAAAGGAAAATTAGTTCAAGCTAATGGTTTGTCATATCTATTTTAACCTCACACCATATGCAAAAAGTATTGCCATGATGGCAACATCTTGATGAATTATAATGTTGATTGTTTGTCTCATGACCGTTTACTTTGTTCAACAACCAACCTCTACAAGGTTTTCCTTCCTACTTCTTTTCAGCGTTTCATGAATATTGACAAATTTGTAATTTTATATTTCCTCAGACAAATATTTTCTTTGAACAATAAACTTTTTCACCTGGTTTACAATCCTGCTACACTCACTACTGCCTCAAGATTGGCGCGTAAAGTTCAGGTGCTCTACGTAATTCGGTATTTTGCATGTCATGAGCTATATAAGTAACAGCCACTTTAAAACCTACAAATACTTTTTGGAGTTTTGGAAAGAGACTTATAATTGAAGGAAGGAACTTTAATTTATCTCGTAGAACTTGCATATATTTGGTTTTCAGCATATACAAATATGTGAAAGAGAAAGAACAACGATATCTTTTGGACAGATACATATACCTACGTTATAAGCAAAGGACCTGTTTGACATTTCGTGGACTTTTTAGTCTTTTTAGTTAACACCGTAGTAACGTTTACCATATATAAAAATGCTCAGCCTTCCAACTATCAGCCCCCAGTGGGATGAGGGGGAGAGAGAGAAAGTCACATGCATGAGTACATTTCAATCCATGCACATTGCCCCCTTTTCACAGAAAAATATGTGGAGCGATACAGGGCCATCATGGCCCTCTTGTCTTCGAATTACGATGTTACCGAAGCTTGTGTAAAGGTGAAGTTACGTCCTTTTCGAAAAAAAGCGGCGATATAAAGGTGAAGTTACGTCCTTTTCGAAGAAAGCGGCGATATAAAGGTGAAGTTACGTCCTTTTCGATGAAAAAGCGGCGATATAAAGGTGAAGTTACAACCTTTTCGTAGAAAAGCGGCGATATAAAGATGAAGTTACAACCTTTTCGAAGAAAAGCGGCGATATAAAGGAGAAGTTACGTCCTTTTCGAGCTACTCTAAAACAGAATTAGGTGTAAAGCAATTGCGGAAATATCGTTACATATAAGAATGTGCAGATTGAATGGGTATAATTCACATGTAACAGTTTATTTTGTAGTGTCAAGACATTCATCCTGTACCAAAAACATCACTTTATTTTATGTTCCTGCTGCAAATAATTCGAAAACAATCTCGATCTCGTAAAAGATTATATATTCTTTGTTAACAGACGTTTTATGTTAACGACAAAAATGCAAACGCTTTCAAAACAATACTTGATTATTTCAGTATTATATAAAATGTCGTTTACAAACTCAAAATTTGGCGGAAGAAATGTGTGGTTTGGGAAAGAGTAAATCGACTGGTTTGGAAAGTAACATTTTGGTAAAGCTTATTGTTGTTTTTTTTGTTATTGTTTTTTTTCCGTTTCGGTTTCGATCCATGAAGCTGGAGCTATATGTGTGTCCTTTTAGAACGAACCCGAAGTACATGTATTGAATTTCTTTTTAAGAAAAAAACACACACACACACAAGTTTAAACACAGTTATCCCTTTTGCAATTTGCAGCAAACGTCTTTTAATCAAAATCCTCAAATTGCAAATAGCCATATAAAAAACATGTATACTGTTTTATACACCTCTAGCATCTAAAAGCTTTGTCACAAAAGAGGGAGATTGCTCCTTGCGAGCAATTTCTCCTTTTGTCTCAAGGTTTTTCAAATGCCACAAGAATACGCAAAAATGTATATAAAGGCTCGAAACAATAAATTTAAAAATATGCACCATATACGAGGTCTTAGGGATATAAAGAAGTACCTCTTTACCAAACGACACATTTGGAACTGTTCCAATTTGAAAGAAATTGCAGACGACAATAAAATGTGTTATGAATATGAAGAAATATATCTGGTGGAGTATAAATCATTGTGATATCAGAAAAACTTGCTCAAAATGAGCAATTTCTCCTTTTATCACAATGATTTCTAGAGTCGTCTGCAATACACTCGTAAAATCTCGTTACTTTTTGGGAAAAGGATAAGAGTCTTGATAACATTCTGCATACAAGTGCATATAGCGCATATCATATCAATTAAAGAAAAAATAAATAGAGACGGAGCAAATTCAAAAGATAAGAGGGGTTTTATTTTATCTTCCTGATCTGTGTTATAAACCGTTCACATCTTTTAAATAATGGCTATAAGTTATACATAAACTTATCAAAATACATTAAGAAACATCGTACTTGATGGAGTTTTTTTTATTGTGTATGTTCATGTTATTTTGTTAAATTAATATTTGCAACAAAACATTAATTACTCGCTTCATCAAATTAAATGTTCAGATTAATAAACAACTATGATGTCTTTCATTTGTTATAAACGAATTGGGTTCTTGATCATGTGACCTGTTTAAATCTATAAAACCTTTTATTTTAGTGTTCGTTGTTTTATGTTGTTGTTTTTGTTGTTGTTTTCGTCTTTGAATGGACTTTTACACATTTCAACAATTATGTAAAAGCGACAGTTAAAACATTCATGCTCCCTGAAACTTACATGTGTAACCAGTTTTTCATTATGAAACATGTGTTTTGATATCGGAATAACCCAAATTTCCATAGAGGCAAAAATAGCCATCTACCTTTCTTTAAGTCTTTAGAATGACCCACATTGGGATCAAACCCCAGACCTTCCACAACTAAGGGTTGTACATGTTGATTATTTGATTGCTTATACTAGTATATTACCTTTGTAAACCATGATCTTTGATATATTATTATCTCCGTTATACCGTTTGACATCGCTTTAGTTTGTGACCTGAAATGGATATAAACTCCTATGTACGTGACACTTAACTCAGTCGTACCTGTTACAATTTGCAGCAGACACCGTTTAATACATTAAATCAAAGTACAGATATCAGTGCAGATCTGCTTTTTTGTATGTATCATTGGTGCTTGAAAACAGTGTGACAAAATAAGAAATTGCTCGTTATGAGCAATTTCTCCTTTTGTCACAACGTTTTCAAATGTCGTCTGTTTCAAGCAGGGATAGATACATCCTTGGTTGCAAGGCAAAAAAGAACGTCTGTAGTGGCCAAAGAGTTAATATGTTTTATAGACAGTATTTATGATTGGAACGGCATAACAAGGGACAACAGAAAACAGAATTAATGATTAATCCTACAGAGAAAACAGTCTACAGATCTCATAAACCCAGTGCTGAATGTCAAATTGTTCGTTCATAGTTATCAAATCAACTCGATAGTCCTGAGCAAGACAGGACCAAGTCACACAGCTATCAAATACAAACTATAGCCTGTCCACAGTAGCGAAATTCTATCAATGAATAATGTCTATGTGTTAATTATAAAAATACCCCACCCACCCACCTTTCTATATTTATGTTTTTTTATAGAGAGAGGTGGGGTGGGTGGGGTATTTTCATAATCAACGCATAGACATTATTCGTTGTGAAATTTGAAGCTCCTGTGACCTGTCTCGTTCAATAGGACATAAAGCCAACCCTTCATACACTTTGATCCAAATATTGGGGGGGGGGGTTTCGACCGCTAACTTGTTTAATGTAGATCGAAACCCTATGTTGTTGGTACTCTATGAGACGATTCTAATGAGCACCCACAACATAGGATTTAATGAACAATGACCGTGTAATTGCCTCGATAAGGCACCTTTCACTCCCCTTATCTAGAGCCATGATACAGATATATGAACTCTGTGTAGTGCTAGTCTCTATTGAGAAACAAAGACAACCATTTTATACCTGTACTGAAAAGCATTACTCATTATCAACGATATATACTTCTTACCTTTTACAGAAAACTCCACCGAAATTACATCTGTCGTGATAACTCCAAATTAAAGCGAAAGTACACTCATATAAACATAATGTAAAGTTATAACCTAAGAACGGTCAACAGAGCTTTAGATAGATAATAGGGCATTTCCACTGCTAACTGTTTTGATTCTTATCGAAACACTACGTTATAGATCCTCAATAGAATCGATGAGCATTGACGACATATGATTTAGCGAATAGTAACAGAGGTTGGAAGTGTAAATACCCCCTTTACCCCATTATTTAGACAACTGGATCATGTTGAATCGATATCATTGAATGATAAGGACACATGCCTTTTCGTTATATTTAGTAACATTTGAAACACGATACCTCTCATAAGAAACAAAATGGCGTTATATGTAATCGATATAAATACACTTTGATCCGATTCGCATTTTTGAAGATTTTACTGCTATCGAATGTCTTACATCCAGACCTGAAGTGCTACTGCCATTTTCGGCGTCTGTAATTAGCAAGCGATTTCTGAAAAAAATCCTTGTTAAACAATGTCTCTACGTTTAGTAGTTTTGCCTGTATGATAAATCAGTTTAACTAATAAAATATCAAGAACAACAACTCATAATATAGCAGTACACTAAGTAAGAACGGGTTATTTCCCTTCTATCAATTGCTTTATCAAGGATGTTGCCTTTCTAATTCTTCAGCTCGAGACAGGCTGAAGATTTACATTCAGCTCGAGACAGGCTGAAGAAACGCCTTAACAACAACAAAATAAACCGACATAACTCGCTGTGTTGACCATTTTAGAATACTATAAGAACGCCAAAAAAGCATCGCCTTTTAACCGATTACCAAAAAATAACCATATTATACGTTATATTGCAAAAGACTCTAGGAATAATTGTGGGAAATTGAGAAATTGCTCAACATTAACAATTTCTCCTTTAACCACAATGATTTCCTCCATATCAAAGCGATTTCTTTTTTTTTTAATTTACAAGGTAAATTGTCGTCTGCAACCTCTTTCAATTTAGAACGGGCCAAAGTATGTCGTTTGATAATAGGTTAACCCATATCAACTTCACCTGGAACTTTGTCAACTGGGCCAAATTGAAAGCAACAACTTACAACTCTAGAAATGTCAAGTCACCGTGAAAATGTATTTGTATACAATGCATAGATAAGTGTATGTATATGTATAAACTGTTTGCAAAATGGAAATTGCCATTGTCATATGTTTTAATCATTGCATATTGTAAATGGAATTTTTATTTGCCGAATTCCAAATACAGTTGAGTTGTTTTTGTAAAAGATTCAAAAAAGTGTTTGATGTAATGAATCAATGATGAATGGCTTACATTTACATGCATCTGCAACTATTATCAATGGACACATATTTTCAGACATAAAACATTAATAAGCAAATAATTCAATTTCCGAAATAGTTTTAGATACGTCGATATTGGTATACAAATATATAAATTTTTATTTGTGATTTAATTACCTAACTGTTCCTGTTTGTCCATGGAATCATTGTCCTAACCACTTTAGGAAAGGGTCGACGATCCGTATCCTTTTTTTATTAATAAGTATATTAGGTATATTTAAGTATATTTTATTGCATTATAAATATTACATTTACATAGCAATTATATAATACATTATTAACAAAATACCATTTGGCTAGAGACAAATAATTGAATGACTGTTTATTCGTTGTTACTCATTTTTCAGCCGATAAAACAATTCAGGTTGTTCAAAAGTAATTAAATAAGACAGTTTTAATATTTCCAATAATAAACCTTAACCCATTCATTCCTAGTGGTCTCTTCTGACCTTAACAATCAGATTTCCTTAGGGTGTCCGGTATATTTTTTCTATTTTAGAATATTTCTTTTATAAAATCCTTTATTAGCAAACAGCGTAGACCCTGATGAGACGCCGCATCATGCGGCGTGTCATCTGGGTCTACGCTGTTTGCCTAGTCCTTTTTTGAGGGCGATAGGCATAAATCGGTTAATAGCAGTTATCAATGAAAAACAAAATAAACGAAAGGAGTCACAACACAGCAACATCCTTATGATGGAGCTTTGGAAACTGGCCAAGCTAACTTATTACACCAATGTAGCAAGGTATGTGACGTTGGTCTTAAATAAGGAATTAGGAGTTCAACATTCAATACCTAAAAAGGATAACATAAACTGGTCGTGTATTTGGAATTAAGTTGTAACCGATCAGTTTGATCGCTGACCATTTAATCCATTACCAAACAGTAACGATATTTCACTAGTTGGTTGTAGACGGCTCTTGAAATCTTCGTGGGAAATGGAAACATTGATCCTCATCCCAAAATGATCTCTACCATACAAAAGCAATTTCTTCATATTATCTTACAATTTGATTGTCGTCCGCAACGTCTTTCTAATTGGGACAGTCCATAATGTGTCGTTTGGTAAAGGCTTATTTCCAAATAAACACCCGTTTTTTGTAACGCTATTTAGGTATTGAATGCCTAACTCCCAATTGTCAATTCTTAGCCAACTTCAAAAATCTTATGAAGATAAAGTACAACATGTAAGCGGGTCTAATGGCTCGGTCGGTCAAGCGTTCGCACTGTATGTGTAGGTCCAGGATCCGAGACCCGGTCTGGCTGCATACTAACACGTGTCTCACCTTGGTTAAACCATTTATGCCTTGTGGACTCTTCTGATCTTTACAGTTAGATGAGTAAATTTCCAATTGAAGGGATTTCTGGTATATTTTTTATATTTTTAGAATATTTCTTACAGAATTCCTTTATTTGCAAACAGCGTAGACCCTGATGGTACGCCGCATCATATCGGCGTCTCATCTGAGTCTACGCTGTTCGCCAAGGCCTTTTTTTATAGACGCTAGGCATAAATGGGTTAAATAACGGGCGAACATATTCTGATTAGATATACTAGTACTCGAGAATCTTCTAATCACGAACTCAGTACCTGAGACATTTGGGACGATGCGTCGATGAGTGCATAGTAGGAGTTAAGATTTACAAGGAGATACGTTTTTAAGCGGGCTTGATAGTGTGCACGGTATGCTGAAGTTCCGGTTTCGAGTCACCGTCTGGCTGCATTTCCACATCTTAATTTTATACCAATGCATGTGAAAATAAATAAGGTAAAGTTATTATAGGCTATGATATGTATAAAATTAATATAAGTTACAATCAAAATATGTTATAATATGTTTAAGAAAAACTAAGGTAAAACTACAATAGGTTATACTATGTTACCAGAATCGAACCCCGATATCACAAATGAGTCGTGGCTGAGAAGAAAACGTTAACAATTTATTTTCTCTTCACCAAACGACACCTTTTGGAGTGTCCCAAATTTAAAGAAGTCGCAAAAAGATGCAGACTTCAATTAAAAGTGAAATATAATTTGAAGAAATTGCTTAGATATGGGCGAAATCATTGAAGATAAAAGAGAAGTTGCTCATCAGCAATTTATCATTTTCCCACAATTGTTTCCTAAGTTTTCCGCAACAAAGTCGTAAAATCTCGTTATAGTTTGGTAAAGAGTTCCAAGAATCAACCCCAGCAGTCTTGATTGTTCGAAGACGACTGAATTGTCCCACGGCTAATGCTGGAGAGTAACGGAATGAATTAGTCGTGGGTAACCGACGATGGTAAATCCTATGACGAAAACTATACTACCAACATTTCGACTTTCGACATCGAAAACGAAAGTGCGCTTCGCCCGAATAAAATAAACAGCACTTAGTTACATTTTTGTGTAATGCTATTTAAGATATTATGTAACAAAATACATTACATGCTTACATAGTTCTCCCTAATCCAGAAGCCATCGATTTAGTTGTTCGACAACGTTGAGGTAAAGTTGCCTTTGAATTTCACATTTAAGCACATATGCGTTGATGTACTCTGTATGACCACGTATTGAAACAAACTTTGCGTAAAAAGTCCCCTCAAAGTCACATTTCTTTCAACTTGTATATGATTACAATATCATCCGCATTGTATAAATGTAGACGACCATCATACTAATCGATTACGAATGAGGAATCTTATCGTGATACATCCTTATCTCCGGAATCCATCGTAAGATCACGGACTCTAGATGATCAATATACGCTCCGTCGGTAAGATAGATAACGTGGGTGTCGCAAAGCACTCTATTACACTGCGGTACATTCATGTCAATATCTTGCACGACGGTTTCATTACATTCACCTCTGTGTTGGGCTCAGAACGGACTATTGTTATGAAAGCGTCTCATTTATGTCATGATCATTCCAAGCGTCAATCGTAACACTTCGTCCATCTCCGGATTCTCCGTAAAGAGTAGACTCGTACCTAACTACCAGCCATCTTGGCTTTGATACACCCAACGCGTGATCCGCCTGCGTTATAAGGCGATATACTACGCATAAAAATAGTGATGCAATATATAGAGGGTAAACGCATTATTACCATTCCAAATCATTTTCTTATTATTTTTATGCAAAAACAAGCAATTGAATTATATATAATTACATAATAATTGATAAGTTGACTTTTACGGCAAACGGTATATTGCATGGTATTGTTTTCATTTCAGAGTTAAAATGGATTTCAAGTCCGATCTAGAATATGCGACGAGCAAGCTGAAGATAGAGTTTAGTTTTAGCGACTACCAATTGAAAGCCCTAAAGAGTCTTTATGATTTGAAAGATACGATCGCAGTTCTTCTAACTGGCTCAGGAAAAAGCATTATTTTTCAGGTAGTAAGATGTTTTCGCGATCTTTACCACGATTGTTATATTGTGTTGAATGACAATAAGCAATTTGCTAATTCCACACCTAGCGACTATTCATAAATATATCTGTCTGTTTATTATTCATAGATTTCTGAGTAACTATGGACACATTCCTTGTTTAAAGAATGAAAAAAGTTGAATTTTCTGATTGCATTTTCCAGTTCATTCAAAAACCGTGTTATAAAATAAATTAAATATGGATTGCTGGAATTACGACAGAACAACATCATATTTGTAATGTGTCTTGTTTTTACAGGGGTTCAGATTTCTGCAAAGCGTTCAACAGACTTGGAGACCTGACATGTTTGTTTCCCAAAATACCTCACTTGGCACTTACAGCGACAGCAACACCAAATGCTATAGAAAACCTTATTGAAAGCCTCCAATCCAAGAACACGACAAAAGTATTAGCCAACTCTGACTGCCCTTATATTTTTTGGGGAAAAATAAGAAAGAATGCCAAATATTCACAAATATGAAAAGTATGATATGATAATGCATGAAGAGCTGCCTGAATTAAAAGAGCAACATATTGAGTTTATAGTCACCATAAATTATGTACTGTGAGTCTGTGATAATTTGGAATCTCTAGGCTATTGCTTTTAACTACTTTGCTATGAACTAGGAAAACATGCATATTGTCCTGAATCCAGTACACAACCAGAAGATTGAATTGTAGCACAATTTCTCAAAAACTACAAGGACAGAATGAAAGCTCACATTATTTCTGAGCTTAGAAAGAAAAATCCAAAAGTTTGTTTAGTGCTTGAAACAGTTGCCTTAGTTATGGGTCTAAACGCGCCTTCGATTGCAATAGTTATTCATATGCAACCACCTACAACACTTGAAAAGTACATGCAAGAAATCTGTAGAGCAGGTTGCAATGGTAAACCTGCAAGTGCCTTGACTGTGTTATTATAACATCGGTGACATTTTGAAAAACAGGAAAGGAATGGACATTGAAATGTTCTCATACATTCAAAACAATTCCACATGCTTGCGCTTACATTTGGTTAATCATTTTGGCTACAGTAACAGCAGTGTCTTGTATTCAGGGAACCAAAATAGTTGTTGTAGTAATTGTATGGCTGGTTAAATGACTGAGAGATGCCAATTAGAACCATTTTCACTCTGAACCATGAAAGAATTTATTCACAACTATGTTTAAAGTACTTGTTTGTTTTTATTCATACATTATATAAACATGCAATTTAAAGTATATAATAAGAACAGGGACTATACAAACAGGTATGTATAGGTCCCTGCTAGAATTGGGCAACATCTTTCAATCAAGTACATGCTATGTTTTATCCTTAAACATGACACAGTTGCTTGACCTTTCACATTTGATAAATCCAAAATTAATTAACTTGAAATTGAATAAGAAATACCAGATGTTTCCTGGTCACGTTTTGTGAAAATAGTCTAAAAAGATGTATTTTAATGCGAAAGACAGTGTCATGTTAAGTGGAGTATTTAAAAACTATAAAAAATTTGACGGATTTCACATTTTAATGTTGTTGTTTTTTTGCAATCAGGTCAATATCAAGGTGTTTATAGTGTATTCTTAATGTTTATGTTGGGTACTAATCAGTTCTGATTATTATGACTTCCTTAATGCATACATAAGTGTTACACTATGTGTAGTCCAACTAATTTAGGTAAAAAGTGGACAATGTTATTCCATTTTGCATCTATCAATATCGCTACTTCTTTATCCATTGCAAGAAAATAAATGCCTGGTAAAAACATGACATTTATATTTAATATCTTTGCAATTTTATATTGCATATTATATAAGAAATGCTATTATCACACTATATGTATATTGAAAATCGTTACAATAACAATAAACAGCTCTATGCAACTGAATTTGCTTGTTTTACTCATAAATGTAGCACTATATTTTGACATTTTTCTGATAATATTTTTAATATATACTGGTATGTGCTTCTAGAATGATTAAATATAATATAAAAATTAACATCCCTTAAAGTAGAACAGTTTTATAGTGCTTTCTTTCTGTATTATTTAAGTTTTAATTACCATACTTTTTGGGCTTAAATGAACATAACCATTAAAGCGCAATGTATATCTATATTGTTCCAATTAATCAATAAATGCAAACGGTAAATATAAATGTTACTTATTCACAATTATCACAGAAATCATTACTAACAAAAATATACACTTGCAATTGTGTGTAAGATTAAATACAGGACTTACATCATCAAGAAACTCATAAATGTTGAAATGATATTCACTTTGTGTTAAAAACTTCAATGATTAAAATTTCCAGTATCAGAGATCATACTTAGATTTAAATGTTTCAACAGTACATAAAAAATACGTTTTTTTACAAAGGAACACATTTTAATGTTTATCCCATAAACGTAATTAATACCTTTAAATTTTGTGAGTACCTGGGCTGGTTTTCTAGAATCTTCTAACATAAATCTAAAACTAAATTTGACTTAGATGGACATTTTATATCAATTTACAGTGCCAAGTTCAACAATTTATGCTCTCAAAATGAAAAATTTACTTCACAGCATAGAATATTATTTACAGTTGCACAAACAATGCCAGAATCATGAACATTGATATGAAAAGAATTGGTGATTTTCTTAGACAAAACTGTTAAATACATATTCAGAATGTATTATTGTAATATTCATTCGTTTTTTAGTACCAAAGCGCGTTTCTCTTACTTTATTATTTATAGTAATTGCATATTTTATCATTTTGACTGCATTTATAAACTGTATCATTTTTTTAGTATTAATTTTACAAAATCAAATTTAACAATTAGTTTTGATGTAAAATCAGTTTTTATATGCAAGTGTCTATTTCACTTTCAAATTATAACAGCATATTATACATTATTGAAAAGATTATTCCAAGCTTGATGTCATATTCCAACTTTGCATTGTGTATTTAATTGAACATTGTATTAAACTGTATGGGAAGCTATATTGATTAAGTAATGTATCTATCTATCTATCTATATATACTGTCTAACTCCCCTTTCGGGTATTATCGACAGGTGTGTTGTATTATACAAATTGCATTATTTCTACCACAAGTATACCATTTAAGGCCTATTGCTACTAATTAGGTACTGTATAAATTTTATTCACTATTATTTATATTAAATTCAAATTTTTAAGGCTTCATCTCCATTCGTTAGATACTGATGGGAAGCAAACAGCATAAAACCAGAACATACTGTGAGTTACTCGCAAGCTGTTCTGGTTTTATGTTGTTTTCACATAGCAATTTCCACTTTAGCTCTGAGTGGGAAAGGGTTAACATACTGATTTCCTAGTAAAGTGTAATTGTGATGATAAAAAATACACTAGAAGATTATTAATGCTGGAAAATGCTGAAAAAAGTGTGTCTTGTCTCCATTTTTAAGTGTATTGAAAGCACACTAAATGCAGAAAAATACAATGCAATTACTGTTGCATGAAATGTGCATTAAATGCACTTTTTCTTTTAATTATATGCTTAAGTGAATTGAAATCATCTTTAAATAACATTTTATTCCCTCGGATCGAATGATCGGGGGGCATATTGTTTTTGGCCTGTCTGTCTGTTGTGTGTGTCTGTCGAAAACCTTAACCTTGGTCATAAATTTTGCAATATTGAAGATAGCAACTTGATATTTTGCATGCATGTGTATCTCATGGAGCTGCAACTTTTGAGTGGTGAAAAGTCAAGGTCATCCTTCAAAGTCAAAGGTAAAATACACTATATGATATCATTCGTATGAATCATGTGTTCTGCTTGAAAAAGAAATCTGCCACTTCTGTTTTGTTGTATGAAAATTACCCATAAAATTCATTTGAAAGCTCAAGAGATAAATAAAAGCATGCTACACCCTACTCCTTTTAACATGACTTGATGGTAATTAGTTCCCAATTCTATATGGCCAAGGGCAAATTTGCAGATTTGACAAGTCTGAACTGGGATCCAAGAGGCAGAGTCTTTCCTTATACTTGTATTTAATTTAATTTAAGATCTGATCAAAATTTTGCTCTTTGGCAAATTTTAGTTGGTCACAGTATTCAACTGAAGTTTTTTCACTTTGTAGTTATTATATTTTTATAATTTTAATATCAGATAACATCTCTCTTCAAAAGTTTAACATGATAATAGATTGCTTGTTGAATTCAGAAACAAGATCAATGCATCATAACATTAAATAATAAAAATATGTAAATTTGGCAGTTAAAAAAACAATAAATTATCTGCCTTAAATCTGAGATGATATGGTGATGTATTGGAATTTCTCTTAAAGATAATGTGTCCCATAATTGTATAATTGTATAGTCACATCATGAGTGGTGTCATGATACAATTTAAAGCCTATAATTTGCTAAAATTTACTATAATTAAGTGACAGTATAACTGATTTGGTTGTATGCACATGCAGATATATCATGTTTTGTGCTGAGGACAGTGGCAAACAAGAGCACCGCATAGCGGATGCCAATGCTCGACTGCGGGTAAAGTTTTGAATAAATGAAAGCTTTTCAGAAGAATATTAGAGGTCACAGTGACCCTGACCTTTGTCCTAGTGACCCAAAAATGGGTGTGGCATGTAGAACTCATCAAGGTGCAGCTTCATATGAAGTTTCAATGTTGTAGGTGGAAGCACTGAAATTTTAGAGCCAATGTAAAGGTTTAAGCAAGCCGGACAACAAGCTGTACATACACAGTGTGTTAAGGCTTGATAAGCATTATAATTCAAATAAATTATATGTTTGTTATATTTTAAATTTAAGTTTAATGTATGAAATTTTCTATGGAGCATACTCTTATTTCTTATTATTGTTATTGAAAGTAATAAGAATATTACTTATATCTTTTGTTCTTTTCTTACATTTGTACAGATTCAGCATTAATAACACATTGTTTTTGTACTAGTCTTGTGAGACCTATATTAATTAAGAAATCCTGCTCAGTGCTGGAAAATCAAGAATCTGCTTTACCAACCAACATAATTATATATTTAAAGAAAAAGTGTGAATAAAGTAAAGTAAATAATAACTGTCAAACATGATTGTGTTACCTTGCCACTTACCTATATTGAAAGGCTTTTATTACTTTAGTTTTTTGCCAAATTTTTTTTTTATTGAGTCACAGTAAGAAAATATTGATACAGGGAAACAACACCTACATGTAAGTCACCTTTTAAATTAAAAATGTATATCACTTTTAAAAAGTTAATGTTACATTACTTCAAATTGCAATCAATTTAAACTAAAATTTACAAGAGGGTGATATTAATTTTGTAAAGAACTAAGAAATTACTGTGTATTTAAAATGCAGTTGTTGTTTTTTTACAAATATTTATTGGTTTATTTATTCTATTATTCTCTGATACTTTTTTTATGTAATACTCTCACAACCAAGTTTAACAATACTAATGTAGTCTATTCGGGTAAATGGACTTGTTACATGCTTAAAGTTTCATTCTGGGGTTCTTATAGATTCTGTCTGGATTTTCCAATAAACAATAGTGGACAGAGGGCTGATTAATCTGTTATTAGAAACCCAAATGTCATAACAAAATCAGTAATTTAAATACCCTTTGTAAATTTTCTCTTAGAGTTAAGAAAATATTACATATTTATACTAAAAATAAGCTGTTTTCTTCCATAGTATTGCTTTTACATTGCATGGGCGGCTTTCTTAAAAAGTTTATGCATAGTTCACAAAATATTGCATTCATAATTTAACTTAGATAATTTCTAAATACCTTTAAAACTAAATAAGTAACTCGTGCAACATTTATAAAATCAAAGATTTAAAGGAAAAACTAAAAGAACAATAGCAACTATTTTTTCTAAGTTAACTCATATTATTTTACACGTGTTCACATTTTAATTCTCGGATCAGTGCAAATATCACATGTCAGTTTAACGTTATAGTAATTGCATTTGTATCAAAAGAAAGTATATGTAATCAAGTGTGTTTTTTAGTTTCATTTGTGCTGCTACAAAATCTTTGACAAATTTTGTTCTGAGGAGTACTCAGTAATATGAAAATGTTATGTCATTGTAGCTAAATGTACATGTACGCTATTTTTATATTCAATTTGATTAAACAATATCATAGTAGGGGTTGCAGTGCTCCAGCTAGGCCTAAATCGAAGGGCGCCGATCCCTACCCTCCCGCACCTCCGCCCTGCCCCCCCGAACCTCCGCCCTGCCCCCCCCCTCCCCCCAAAAAAATTATATATTTTTTTTTTACATATGATTATTCATAAGTCTCTTATTACATTGTAATTACTTTAATACTCATTGTAGACATTTTATTTGAATGGTTTAATATTAATGGGAATAATACAATTATTTATAACATGTAAATTAACATGCAATAGGAAGCATTTCAGAAACACCCACGCGCTCGTACGTGCCCTTTTGACAAAATACTGCGCGTCGAAAGTGCTCTTTTGACAAAATACTGCGCGTCGAAAGTGCCCTCTTGAATAATAAGCCCCCCTGACCTTTTCAAATCCTAGCTGGAGCACTGGGGTTGTATTATTGGATAAACCAACTTTTTGACACTCCACTAATATTGAGCTGATTTTTTTAATGGGCAATATTTGGTTTAAAAGAAGACCTGTAAAAATAACCTAAATTCTTTGAATTTTTTTCATAAGAATAATTGAGATGCACTGAATTACAGCACCTTAACTAATTTACTTCCAGGTTAAACTAATCTGCTTGGACAGGGACATTAAATTTCAACTCTTGTGTCGTCCAGCTCGGCCATAGGGTTGTTTAAGAAGCTTACAACACATAATTAATTGCCCACACAATTTTAAAATGTGTGTGTTTGATATTTTTGCTTTATGAAAATGTAATGAATACTTAAAAAAAACAGTTGAAACACATGATATATGTTAGTTTTACAACATACGATGACCACAGACTTGTACTTTTGACCAGACAATTAGAATACTTGAGATGGTTGAATGGCCAGTCTTGGAAACTGGCCATGAAAAGTTAATGTGCATCTAGCTGTGTTGACAAAAAGTATTAACAATATTGGATAAATGCTTACCACAAACTTGCTCCAAGAAACTTGACTTGAAGATGATTGTGTTTTATGTCTTAAGCACTATAGCTATGAAACACAAATCTGTATTGTTAGTTTCATAGAAATACTGCTGACGACAATTCGAACCATGGTAAGAAGTTAAAAAACAAAGTTATAGCTATTACAGGGTGCCGCTACTACAGAACTTAGATATCCAAATTTTCCTTGTTCTTCTCCAATTCCCAGGACAGAACGTTCATAACTTTGGTCTTAAATCGAGGCAATCTATAGCCTAACTGAACTGCATACTTTATGTATCGCGTTCCTTAGTATTGGGCATGATTTGCACTTTGTTTTCCTTCAATTGACAACTGTCGATGGGCGCGGCCATTTTGATTGAAAGAAGTCCGAAAACAAAATGGCGCCCACGTTATACCAGAGGCTTCCTTATGCAATAAAAAGCCGGTTGGATCCAGAGTGTCCAAGCGTTCATCATTGAGGTTACAGAATACTAAACAATCTCTTGCACGACGGTTACATTGCATTCACCGCATTAAAGAAAACCATCTCATACCATGAAAGGTAGTGCACCTCTAATGATTTCCCGCGATTTCTTCGAAGGTTGAAGAGCCTACTATTAGGTGCCGTAGCCTAGTGGTTAAGGCGATAGACTAGAAATCTTTTGGGATATTCCCGCGCAGGTTCGAATCCTGCCGACGACGTATACTTTTTTGCGACGCGTTTTATTTATTTTCTAACGTGATTTGATTTAATATGGCATATAAGCTATATTTATTGTTAAATATGTTGCAATTTTTATGCACATTTTTCAATTATTAAAATTAAAACAACGTTATGGCGAAATTGGGTGATTTACTGTTGAAAATACGAACCATGCATGTTGCATTTTTATTTTTATTTCAAAAAGTAAACGGTAAATCTGTCTAGTTCTTGGTATTTTTGCTGTATATAGTGTTTCTATAAAAACTAAGTTTAAAATATGACTTAAATGATACTATTTTGAATTTTATGACACTTTGTTTTTAACCGACCCAATTTTTACTTGGATGAAATCACTTACATTTCATGGTGCTCTTCCATAGATAAAAATTTGTAAAAAATAAATGTCTGTAAAAGAATACTTATTTCATCTTGTTTAAACTTTAAACACCTTTACAGCATCTGTACACACCAACTGCATGCCCATATTTGGAAATTTGAATGAATTATGGAACTTTTATATACCCCAGGGGTGAAAATAAACTGGACAAAAGCCGAGCGTGGGGGTGGTTTTGAAAAAATCGGTATATTTTTTTAAAAAGCATGGAAAGCCTACCTACAAATTTGCATGTAGTTCAGTGAAATGATGCTGATTAAGAAAATAATTAATTAGATTATATTTGGATATGTGCCCATTAGAGGTGCACTACCTTAAATCAGTCTTAATTCATTATTATAAAATTGATATGTTTTTTGTTGTTAAGAAACCAACATACATACACACGTCGAAGCAATTCCTAACGTCACTCAAAAAAATATGTTCAATTGTTTACATTTGTGAAGTGCGTGGAATGATTCCATCTGCGTAAATGGGCAATAAATTAATTTCAAAAAGTTGCATTAAAACTCGCAAGTTTTTGCACGATTTATCGTACATTTAAAAGTCATATTTCTTAATTTAATGCATGCGATCTTAAATATCCAATCAAATATACGTTGAATGCGTTTGTTCGGTTTTATCTATTTTATAGACAAAATGGAGGGCTGAGCCTTTCGCAGAGTTGTATGTGAGAGCAAGGAACGACAACTCTGCGTGGAGATTGCATTCATGTATGTTGAGGCACGAACGACAACTCTGCTAGGAGAATGGTCGCAAAGCTTGCATTGACACACGAAACGTGCCATCCGTCTCTTGTTATAAGGCTTTACTCAATGCGCATTGAACTAGCGTCAGACTATCTTACGGAATTTTCATGAAAAGAAAGCTGTAAACGTTCGATGGTTCTGCATTTTCATATGTATATATGTATATCAAAACGATTTACTATTCTAACAGCATTTCACTTTTGAAAAAATGGATTAACGTTGTGAATTTCTTTCTTCAAATCGAAAGTAAAATTGGAATCATAACATTTAGCGCTTTAAACAATAAATATGTTTACAGTTTGAGGAAGAGAATCGAACGGAGACAGTGGGACACTTATGCAATACAAACTATAAATGCCCATTGCAGTAATGGCTAAAAAGACCTTTGATGTAATATTTGTTTTATCACATAACTGGGGATAATAAAAACTAGTATTCTTATAACTGTTTGTTATAATTCAGGCCCGTAGCCAGGGTTTTGAAAAGGGTGGTGGTGCGACAGCTCTAGGACACTGAATGACAAATTCCTGACTTTCCTGCTGGTATTGCACTAGGAGGGGAAATGAAAGACATGGTACTATCATCATCATGGCACGCATGGGGTTAAAAATATTAAATATGTATATTAAATTTAAATATAATGTTGCTGTAAAGACGTTTTGTGAATACAATTGCGGGTACATGCATGTATGTATTTCTTGTGAACTATTACACATGTTTTGTACATTTTTACATTGTTTAAAGCATATTATGTTCCGATCAAATTTTTTTACGTTTGCGAAATTATTTATCATCTCGAAACGGCGCTTCTTCTTTCCGCGTACCAGAAACGGTCCGATTACATAATCCTTTCACTTGTATATCATGTGATAAAGGTTTGTACCGCACTAATATGCATCAATGTATTCCTCTGCGTCATAGCGCATACGTTGTTTCTGTTGTGGATTAGTGTTTTGTTAGCTTAGGACATAAGAATCCCTTAAATTAAAATGTTCCTAACTTTTTATTCAACAATAAAATTAAAATAAAACTCTTTTGAGTTTGAAAGGAACTTCCTCCCTTCGACAATGCAGGTTGAGTGTAAAACAATTGCATTACATAGAGAAATGTTGAACGGATACAACAGTTTACATACTTTTTATGTGATTTAGTGACTCGTTGTACTTTGATTCTACAGCCAAATTTTTTCTAGTAAGATTTGTTGTTCACAAAACGAACAACTTAAAACGGGACCGTCGCATCTGTTCGGGTTTCATAGGATTCCGGTCCGTACAGAGTTGGGTTTAGGAGATGCACTGGATTTTTTATTTGTAAAATAATAATAAATTAAGCATTTGCACTTAACAATAATCATAAAATCCTTTACAAATCGCATGGACGTCACCCATAATTCTATTTTCACATTCGATCTTATGTGCTAATAAAATGTTTAAATCAGTACCAAGTTACATCCAGATGTTTTTTTTTCAGATTTCAAATGGATTGAATATTTTCAGACGCTAACCCTTAAGGCTCACGTGATTATATATTTAATGGTGTCAATGTCACCAATGACATCCCATGAAGACCCTTTCTTTTTTTAAATAGACGTGTTAAATATAAACGTTCACATGAAAAGTTGAATCGTAAATTAAGACGCACACTTTTTTATATGTATGCACATTTTATTTGATAAACACGTGTACACCGTACATTATGTGTCAAAGGAATTCGTGAGCTTTTTAAATTTATTTTTGGTTATTTACTTTTTTCAATACATACCATTTTTAAGTTGTTGAGAGAAAACATGTGTTTAGTTGACCATTGACCTTAAAGCGACGCAAAACCAATGATGGATGTCAGCATTTTCCAATTACATCGCATACATCATATAGCTTTGAAGCACATTTTTCACTATGCGATACCATGGTTGAGCAGATTTTCTAAAAATGGAATTCAGACTATAAATATTATTAATGCTTAAATAGTCGAAGGAGTGTAAACGCATTTAGCAAGCCTTTTATTCATTCTTAACAGTATCAACTCCGTTACAGCTTGAAGAAGAAATATGTGACCTGACCAACGACGGATAGCAAGCCGAGCAAGGTAAGTGGAACTAGCAATGCGGACTTTTACAATACTACAAAAAAGCATGCTACAGTAAATTATTTCTTACGTTCACAAAGTATTTATATAACTTTGTTTAATTTGTTTATTTCAGAGGTTTGTGACAAGTGCCAGGCAGCTATTCAGCATATTAACCAGTGCAGATCAGAGGTAATTCTTGACACATGTAGATTCATAAAAACTACACGGTTTTGAACCGGAAAATGTTGTGGATCTTTTCTGTCTAGTTTTGCACAAGAAAAGTGGTCGTTCTTCGAGACACCTTTTATCGTATGTTTTTTTTAAGAAACTATATCTCATTTTTATACACTCACTTTGGCACGAAGCGCTGAACGTGAGCAGCTGTTATTGCTTATTGTCTGACGTATAATGATGTGTGTAAACTTTAAGTGCGTTACATTTCAAGAGGCCTCATTGTTCGCTCAAAGTGCTAATGGAAAACTTGTGTGATCACATTTTGCCGTCGTTCGCCGTCGGCATTCATCTGGAAAATCCTTTAGAAGTCACATTAATGCTCCCAAACTGTATGAAAGATGGTCAGAGCATTTGTCCCTACAAAATCTCAACGATATCTTGGACGAGTTCAAAACTTGGTCACGTGTGATAACAAGCTGGGCCAATTCAAATTAGATAAAGCGCTAATTAACAGTCTAGAATTTACATTTTCATGAAACTTTCTGAGATCATAATTATTTTCTAATGATTTATCGGCCACATTCAAAATGGTCATGGTTCGTTAAATTATGGCCACCAGAGTTTGGGGAAGTTTTCGTTATATGGCTATGGTGAAACCTTAATATTACTCTAGAAGTCAACTTTGTATTCTCTAAATGATATTGCGACGAAGTTCAAAATTAGGTCCTGTTTGTTGAAAATAATGCCCTCTAGGGGGCGATGCAGTATTTCTTATAGGTCTTTTGTGAAACTTTGTTAATAAGTCACATTTTTGGCCCAATCTTCATGACACCTGTTTATAACATTTGTTCTTATGATATATGTGCTGAGTTTGAAAATGGTCCCGGTACGTTTAAAAAGGGCTCCATGGGTAAGGTCAAATTTCAGTATATGGTCTTAGTAAAACCTCGTTAACGCTATAATAGTCACGTTTGGTCTGATCTGTTGAACACATGTCAAAGAGGGATCGGGTCAGTTGTCTTTGTATGGGTGTAGTTTTACCATGTAAGCACTATTGGAGTCACATTTATGGTCCAATCATCATGAAACACGCTCAGTAAATTAGGTTTTAATTATAGCTCGACCGAGTTCTAAAATGGATTCGAAAACATCGCAAAAGCTGCTTAGAACAGTTAAGTTTCTTCGGGTCAGAAGTAGCCCTCATGTTTGTTTAATACGAACGTCTTGAAAATATCTAGGCTTTGTTCGAAACTGGGTCATGTGTGTCCAAACACTGTCACCATCTCTTTTTAGAAAATAAAAACACACTTGTTGCCATTATATAAGCCACATTTACCGCTCAATCTTGGTGAAAATTTGCCAGAATGTTAACATTGACAATATCAATGACAAGTTGACATTTTGGTCTTAAAGGGGCCTTTTCACAGATTTTGGCATTTTTTAACTTATTCATTAAATGCTTTATATTGATAAATGTAAACATTGGATCGTAAAAGCTCCAGTAAAAAATCAAGAATAAAATTAAAAAAAGGAAAATAACATTGCCCGGAGCAGGTTTCGAACCAGTGACCCCTGGAGTCCTGCCAGAGTCCTGAAGTAAAAACGCTTTAGCCTACTGAGCTATTCCGCCGAGTACACACACTTAACGTATTTTATACATTATATATGCAATCTTCGTAGTTGCACAAAATTTAACGACAAAAACAGAACTCTCCAAATTATTCAATCGTTACGCGTTGCAACGCTTTATAATTTTTAGGTTTTAAAATCGTCAAAAGATTCATATAATGGCTATATAAGAGCATGGTAATTGTTCAGTATTACTGTTTCCTCACAAATATCATAACTAAAACCAAAATTTGCGAATCTGAAACAACTTTTTTCAATTTTGTAAATTTACCAAAGCGTGAAAAGATCCCTTTAAACAAAGTCACCAGATCAAATCGTACGAAAACTTGTTACCACTTGAGAAACGTTAGTCGCACTGGGCAAACCAACTACGCACAATAATTTTATAAGCAAATTAATCAAAATTGGTACACAAATACAAACGTGTGTGCTTTTTTCTAACACCGTAATCATATATATTACAAACAAAGTCTTGTTAACGTTTTGCAGTTTGATGCCAACGTTAAAATGGTCGTTGATTGGATTCTGCAAACGAAAGGTCATTTGACCGCTGTAACCACAACTCCCGACATGTATGGAGACGATGACCTGCATTTCTTCTGAGACATGTATTTGGGGATCTTAGGAGCGAGCCGGACAAGTACGGCGATATGCCCTACACATAAGATCAATGTCATTTGTATTTGAGATAACACGTAGTATGCAGATATTGCTTTCGATGTCTTATTTTATCGTGATTTAACGATGCTGGTATTAACTGAATGAAGGAAGCATGGTACATTGGTTTGCTTCCTCGCTTCGGTCTTCTTTCTGATCACTAGATAAATTTCCGTTTTCAGTAATTTTATTTCTTTCCGCTTTCATCCGCCGTTCACACATATTTTGGAAAATGTTTGAGTTTTAGTTCGAAAAAAAATATATATTTCTCTGTATGATTATTGAGGTTTTAGCTATGAATTATCTTCGATTTGCATTTAAGCTGTTTCTGTAATCTGACTCTTTTGAGTGCAACGGTTCAAAAGCAGACAAATAGTCTAAAATGTTTAGCCTTATCGCTCTATTAAGCCAATAGTCTACTGATCGCCAATGAAAACGTTCATAAACACGGCTTTCTGCGCATTTTGAGCGCACTTTCAATTAGCCTGAAGCTTTTTCGGCATAGCTGTTTAACCCAGCGTTATACCTTGGCTTACATTTGTAAGCTTCCAATAAAATATGGAAAAAATGCCAGTAGGCCTGAAACTTTTAGACATAGAAAACGTTAAATCTACAAACAGTTATAACATTTACATTAATAGGTAACTGAAATGACTTTCTATTTGTGATGGTTAAGGTATGAACAAAAATACACAAGTGCGTTTTGCAACGATGTTACCTGCGAAGTCAGCATGAAAAAATTGTATCTCTATTGAAAAGGCTTGATGGATAAAACAGTTTCACGCTCAACTCTCGTAATCAATACAGTTTGCCCCTTTATATTGATATATTTTTATATTGTTATCGTCTGAGCGGTCTCATCATAAGTAATTACTACTATATTGCATTCTGTGAACTAGCATATTTTAGATAGTATTGCTGTTCCCTATCGTGCTATTCGTTTGAACCGAAATAGTTGAGTATTGTTTTCGAAATTTACTGTTAAACATGTACAAATATATCGTTTTAAACAAGCCATCGTTCTATCAGTGGAATAGGAACCTCAATTTAATGCCTTGCATTCCATTCGGCAAGGTATCAAGGTCAGCTCGTGTTAACGTGAACTGGAATTTTATTTTAGATACATCATAATTGAAGTTAATCGGCTAAATCATTATGATATGTCAATAATAGATTAATAATGTGTTATAAACAATTTCTTGATAGGAACTATGTTTGATAAATTTAATACGAAATATTACACCATATTGACCAATTTATTTAGCATGAGCGCGATGATTACCGATACCATAAATATTCAAATCAAATAACAATGTCTGTCAAACCACTAAAACAGATCTGTTCAAAGAACGCGCGTATAATTGTGTCAAATACAGTAGACTCTCTGTAAACCGGACGGTCTCGGGACCGGCATGATCGTCCGGTTTCCAGAGTGTTCCGGTTTGCCAAGAGTATGCATCGCCGAGTGCCTTCAGAGATGGTTTTGGTTGAGCAGTTGATTCCGTGATGAGCTTTATCTTATCCTTTAACGTAAGCTCTACGCGTCTGCGTTTAGCTGGAGGCTGCGACATTTTAGATGCGTTCGAAATTAGTAAACGGCAATGAATGAATTTGCATACAGATAGATGGATATTTAACAGTCATATTTCTTACAGTTTATCTGACAAACAAACAGACAACCATTTCAGCGTTAAAAACATGGCTATAAGATCTTTTAAAATACCCTAGAAGATCACAAGAAAGTGATCGTCGCAACGGCATGCATTTATTTTTTAATTAAATTGTTTAGCATAGGCGATAATAAATAATTAATTAAACGATCGAGTCAATCACTTTTTGGTGTTACCGCACGTCTATTATAGACATTCACAGTTTGTTTTACTTTACTTAATCGGACTCCCATAGCGCGGTAACGACTTGACACCTTTATGGTATGTTTAATCCGATTATCGATAATTGCGCGAGCAAAATGTGTGACACCGCACTCGCTGTGCTGACTAGGTATTGTTATTTTCACGCCTTGGGCATCTTGAGAATTTAGACCGTCCGGTATACTCAATGTATTTTACGTTGAAAATGACCAAATTTACGGAGATACCCGTCCGGTTTCCGGTTTTCAGAGAGTTCGGTTTATTCAACATTTTTTAAAAAAGAAATAGAAGGAGAAAATACGGGACGGGCCCGACCGTCCGGAATCGGGAGAGTTCCGGTATTCAGAGAGTCCGGAATTGGCAGAGTCTACTGTATGTTTGAATGATTAGCGTGTGGCCGGTTAACCTATTTTTATGCCCCACTTCGAAGAAGAGGGGTATATTGTTTTGAACATGTCGGTCGGTCCGTCGGTCGGTTCGTCGGTCTGTCCACCAGATGGTTTCCGGATGATAACTCAAGAACGCTTAGGCCTAGGATCATGAAACTTCATAGGTACATTGATCATGACTGGCAGATGACCCCTATTGATTTTCAGGTCACTAGGTCAAAGGTCAAGGGCACAGTGACTCGAAATAGTAAAATGGTTTCCGGATGATAACTCAAGAATGCTTAGGCCTAGGATCATGAAACTTCATAGGTACATTGATCATGACTGGTAGATGACTCCTATTGATTTTCAGGTCACTAGGTCAAGGTCAAGGTCACAGTGACTCGAAATAGTAAAATGGTTTCCGGATAATAACTCAAGAATGCTTACGCTTAGGATCATGAAACTTCATAGGAACATTGATCATGACTGGCAAATGACCACTATTGATTTTCAGGTCACTAGGTTATTTATCTTTTGTATTCCTGTTTTGTATGCTTTGATATATGTTCAATACTATCTTATAATGCGAAATACGCTAAGAAATATAGCACAACACACCGTAATTAATTTGTGTGTGATGCATCTAAGAACTGCGTTGAAAACACCATTCAAGTGCTAAAGATGATCGCAACGATGTGTGAACAAGTCGGTAATAGCATGCAAGTGAAAATGACGAGTGAAGTATGCTATAGCAATCGAACCACATGCATATGCTTCGAGGCAGAAAAAGTGAATTATATAAAATTATTTGTTTGCCTCGAATTTTTTATAGTAAAGGATAAAATTATGCGATGCTGATTCAATCTGCATAATGATATTATCAACTTGATTGTATATATACTTATGGTTATTCAAATAACCGCGTTTTACTTCATATATGTCGTTTTCTGCTTATCATTAATTTACATTAATTCAGACAATAAAAGTGTGCTCAGTACACCTTCATTGCGTAAGTTAAACATATAGAACGATAAGTTAACACTAAATGTTAATAAACTTTTTAAATCTTGAAAAAAAGATTGTTTGATTGTTTGAGTGTTTTCTTACTGTCACGTATAGATCGGTGACATTTTTTCAAAAGTATAGTATTTCGTCAGCATGTATGAGGTGTAGGTCATACACCTTTTTATTAAATCCTATGTTTGACATTATTATTCACACGAATGTGGTGATTTACATACAAAATAAAGTGGTTACAATAAAAGCACATTATTTTTTGCACACTAGATGATGAATTCTAAATTCAACGATGCAGACAACTGAAGTGTTTTGTTTTCTATTTCCAACCCAAGCCACTTTACTTGGGGCCTGTAAGTCCGTCACATATAGAACAGTACACGGAACAGCGCACATCGCTTACAAGTAGGTTACTATATTGGAAGCTATCGTGCATTGAACTCCAAGAAGTAAGAACAAATGTAGTAAATAGTTGATTATTTCTTTAAACATTAAATGCCCAAGCATATTATATGAGTTATACAACGCGATTACAATGATACGAGTATGTTAAAAAAACATATTTAAAATAACGAGATATATAGCAAACAATGAATGTTTCCATTTGACCATGAGGCACTGTTTCTTGTTTGCTTCTTTAAACTATTAACCACTCAGCCTGAAATTATTTTGTTCGTGGGTGACATGTCGCAGGCAACGTTATACCGATACAAACTGTTAAATAAAGCTAAATAATGTTCCAATAATGGATTGAAAATCTTTATGATTGAATCCTTTAAATGCGCAAATTCGCCAGTTGTTGCATAAGATAAGATGCTTCGATTCAAGTCAGTAAATCGACTGTTAACCTCATCGTTTTTTTCTAAATAAAATTCTCATCTGAGTCTTCTCGGCAATCGACATAGTATTTTTGTTTTATTTAAATGCTTAAACTCTCTATCTGTGCACTTGTGTTAGTCGTATATGCAGACCTGTTTGCTGTAGCAGCACATGAACATGGATCTTTTAAAACATTATTCAAAGTTTGTTTTAAAAGCATACCCGTCTTACAGTCACTAATATAGATGTCATTATCAAGTGCTCCGCTTGTTTCGATCTTGTAACAACCGCCATCTAGATTGTCCTTATCCGAGCAGACATATCTTTGGTAACTATTTACATCCCCTTGGGGTTCTGATTGATTCGATACATTTCCACTGTGTTCGGTGTTTGGAAGGGTAATATTCGACATCTGTTCTGGATGTGTGACATATTCTGTGTATACTGCGCCAGCATGTTAATCTTCATCCATAACTGCAAGATGGTAAGCCGTTTTAATACTATCGTCTCTGATTGTTGAAGAATGTTTTTACAGAACAGCGACACAATTTTCATTGCGAGATAACCCCTGATCAATAGCAACTTCAAACGTGTATGATGGTGTTGATTTCAAACAAAGGTGTTGTTCATATTTCATAGGGCCTTGTTCGTTCCATATTGCACTTCCAGCAATCTCTGGATCTCTTTCAGGAGTACCTTTACTCGTGTAACAGCAAACCGTACTGTCTTCATTCAAACAAAAACACGCTCCGTCTTGAGCCGTTTCCACATTCGTACCAGTCAATGAATGATTTAAGTTATTTGATGCTTTCAGCTTGATCTGTAATGACATATATTGTTTTGATTTATTACATATACATGTGTTTTTATGTACGACTATGCACATGTTAGAATTATTAAGTCAATTGTGCGCGCAACATAGGTGAATACTATTTCGTTTTAATTTTCAAAATATAAGCGCGTTTACCATTAATGAAGACTTTTCATCTTGTTGTTCCAACACATCTTCTTCAGCTGATGAACACGAATCAAAGTTCCTCGGACGTGGAATACAAGGTAAGTAAATTGGATGTTCAAGTCTGTCTTCAACATTTCCATTTTCGTCGTCTCTCCAAATCGAATCGATGTTCGCCTAAAATAAAAGACTTATTTTAACTTCATGTAGTCATAACAGATTTTTTTAGAATCAAATATATTGCAACAAAATACCTTAAAGAACACGATGAAACAAATATATGCTCACATGTGTGAGAGACATGATTATGTTTTGTTATGCTATTACAAATATTGGGCCGTCATACGATGTTATTATTTTTATATTAAAGGATATATGCTATCCGATTAAAATTTACCTCAAACGAAGGTCTTGCACAGTTATCGTGAGTGTATGTTGTGATAGCATGGTTAGGAATGTCATTACACGCTACCATGCTGTAATCGCCAATGTAGGCAGGTTGACAACGTTTGGAATTCAGTGAATGAGTGTTGTCGCCCACTAGTTGAACAGAAGTTTCGCACGACTGACATAGCAAACTTTCGTCTGAGCAGTCGTCCACTAGTGTTGTATTCGAATCAGTCTAGAATATATATAAAACAATCATACAGTGGAATGCATAAAACAATCTTATTATACTTAATGGCGATTAAACACTTATGAGCTTATAGTAAACCGCCTAGACCTACGTTTAAAAAGATTTTGATCGCGCTGATTTTCAAATTATTTCAATATATAAGATTGAAAGAGAAAGATTTTTCAATCTTCAAATAAGAATATTACACAATTTAACACCACTACAAATAAAAATTAACAATTACCTCAATTTCTGTCAAAACAGTGCCGTTATCCGATGAAGGTGTGGAGTCTGTAGATACGACCATGTTTTCTGGTTGTTCACAAACTGGAAAAGATGAATATGATGAAAAATGTATCTTGTAAAGAATCAATTGTATTGAATATTGGAATAACTTAGTAAATATAATATTTCAAAGCATGTTTGGAAATTACAATGAGTCATACATAAATACAATATATTGTATATTGTATTTTATTTTTGAATTAAAATTAGTCGAAATTATCGATACTGAATAAGAAACTATACAACATAACACATGTTGTTTTTTTTATTAAATTTGATTGCCTAAACCTCTCACCTGTTTGCCATCCCAAGTGACTCTAAAATATCGAAATAGAAAAAAGTCATTAATGTGGTCTGGATTTTGTTGTATTATGGTATAATGCTTACATATATATTGAATTTCACACAATCACTGATATTTCTTAAGTTTCACTTACATGTTAATGGATATTTTCTGTTTTTTGTAATATACAATACGTGCATAAGCAAGGGTCAAATGCGATCTTTCTTAAAGTGATACGCTCTCTTTTAATATGTACATACCCTTTCTCAAAGATAAAGTTACACTGGGTCTTAAATTGAAGTTTGATGTCATCAATATGAATCACATGTCGGCCATGCTATATCATCATACATGACTATTCACGCCATCCTACTAAATTGATCGTTATGTAATAAGTTTGTCTAAAAAAATGCATAATACTTACTGTTGTGATGTCTGTTTTTCTTTTCACATAGTTCTTTATCTCTGGCAAGGCTTTCCGTAACCTGAAATATAATAGCTTTACTAAGTTTTAAACAATAGTACATTGAACAGCATAGCACAACATATAAGAAAGAAGTAAGAAGGAAAACATAGTAATTTACATGATTTTTGACGTAATATGCCATACAAGTAAAATACTGTGTCATTATTACACTGCCTTTTTATTTCTGGATTATTTTGTTATGTTGCCGCATATCGAACAAAGTTCTGTATACATGAACAACGATGGTTTTATGGATCTTTGAACAAACATTTATCCAGCACATTTATGTAAGTTTTCAATTCAACTATCTATTCTCGTCAACTTACAGACAGCTCATTAAAAGTACGAACATTCCCACAATAAATGCTCCAACAATGCCAACCAACAGTGACGATATGGACTCTGAAAACATAATACAATAATGACATTTATGTTGTTGATATAAGCCCTGCACATAATGTTAGGGACTGGGTGTTCCTAAAGATGAATATGTTTTTATCGCTATGAATTGATTTGTAGCAATATTAGTAAACAAATATTTATATTTACTATATTGAACAGATATACTTATTTACTATACTTTGGAAAAATAGTATTAATCAAGCGAAAACAAAAACAATATATACAATGACTTAATACGATTTGATTTTGAAATTATTATGCGCTTAAGCTACCTTCGGGAAGTTGCAGAACAAACGGTTGCCCGTACAATCCTGACCCTACGTGGTTAACTCCTCGTACGCACACAACATACGTTGCTCCTGACTTTAATTGAGCTATGGTTATTTCTGACTTCAAGTAGTTTGCTGTATAATTAGCTGGTGTTTTTTCTGTAAATAATAAACCATACATGGATATCAACACAGTTTTTACAATTCATTAGTTGCTTTAGTTTTTCAAAAATTCTGTCTGAGTTCAACAAGTATATGCTGAGGTTATGTTTGTTGTTAAATGCGACATATCAAACATATATACTTGCGCCAAAGCTTTATTTTTGTTCTTACAGTTAGAAGTTTAGGAGCTTTGTTATATGATGATATCAATATGACTTGCTCACTGAACACGGTACGAAGACTGATTCTAACATAAATACTGACCTAAAGGACAAGCCGAACCAGGGGTGGTAACTTCGCTGTAAATCACTTGAAATGCGCTAGGTTTACCCCCTTGATTAACCTGTGGGAACTCGTGATTCGATATCTTGACCGTCATCGATGTCTTGGCATCCGTAGATATTGAAACTTGGTAATTTAGCTGTGCCGGCACTGCAAGTCATTGAATATTATTTCGATGGCATTCATATGCTACACATTTTGTATTGGTAAATAACCGTCTATTTTTTTCAACAAGGTATTTGCACTGACATTTTTTTCAACAAGGTATTTGCACTGCCAATAAATGCAATTGAACAGAAAACTGATAGCATGCTTTTGTTCACGAATATAATGACAGTTGTATTTGAACATAATCACTACTGTTCTTATTGAAATAACACTAAATAAATGAGTTCATACAAAATATAGTTTATTTTTATCTTATTGATTGTTGCATGTTTTGTCTTATTATATCATCTCGTAAATTATTCATGAAATACAATGGGGACAATTTTACTTGCAAACGAGTTATTATCTTGACGTGAGCTCATGGTTTATTTAAAGCCAGCCTCATTTTTTAATTATTCAACTTTGCGATATAGCCAATGAAGTAATTACTATTCGTAATAACGCATACCAAACCATTTATTTGTGCACAAGTACAGAATAACTTACAAGCATTGTAGTTTCCATAGCGATATTTGTCCCACACCATGCCCCCAGTTCCATTACTGGTTGCTATGGAGACAGCATAGCGCATGCCTGAGACAGCATTGCGCATGCCTGATGGGTCACCAGTATTGTTAAGCCAGTGATGGACCGAGCCGTTACAAAGTCCGTCTATTGTGTCATTCGTCTTCCAATTTAAAGTCTGAAACCAGTTGTGATACAACAAACCTAAGTTAAACTATATTTACAATACGTTGACTGCAGTTTTTGTTTTTTTCTATTTCAGCTTTGCAAAAAGAGGAAATATTAACTTGCTGCTGTTAAATTGTAACAGTTTTTTATTGCTTGATCGAAAATGGAAAGGTCGCTTTAATAGACACATTTTATTTGATTTGAATGTTTTAAATAACACAAGTATTTATAAAGTCAATTTGTATGAGTCAAAATCGACAAGCCCGTCATCAAACGTTTTTCGAATATAAAATACGAAACAATGATTAGGTTCTAACGGAAATTTTGTATAAATATGGACATTTGCAAGCACGTTAAAAGTCGCACATAAAAAATCGATTTCAACGAACGTAATGATTAATATTTATTGATAAAATAATAAACATACACTCTATTTGAAACAGCACAAAACAAATTTCAAAATTAGTGTGTGCAGTCTATTTGTAATAAAGACAAATTCGCCAAGCCTGTGATAAAACGTATGCGGAAAACTCATATGAAACAATTATTGAATATTATTGGAATTTAAAAAAAATATATACAAGGGTGCATGTATAAACGTTGCAACTCTTTCTAAACGTATCTTTAATTTCAAACTAGAGCTTTGTCACAGACGTGACGAATACATCCACATGCCGCATTGACACAGAATATTTTGCATGTTGTCTTTACAAAAAACAGCGGGCACCATGCTCAATGTTTAAAACGTATTAAGTGACCCCGTGACCTGGTTTTTGACCCTGCATTGCCCATGTTCGAACTTGACCTACACATCATCAAGATACAACTTCTAACCAAGTGTGGTGAAGACCAGATGAAAACTACTTAGAGTTAGAGAGCAGACACCATGCTGAAAGTGTAAAACGTACTTAGTGACCATGTGACCTAGTTTTTGACCCGGCATGACCCATATTCGCACTTGACCTAGACATCATTTAGATACAAATTCTGACCAAGTTTGGTGAAGATCGGATGAAAAATACTTAAATTAGAGAGCAGACACCATGCTCAAATTTTAAAACGCAATAAGTGACCCCATGACCTAGTTTTTGACCTGCCATGATCCATGCTCGAACTTGGCCTAGACATTATCTAGATACAACTTCTGACCAAGTTTGGTGAAGATTGGATGAAAACTACTTGAATTAGAGAGCGGACAACATGCTGAATGTTTAAAACGCATTAAGTGACCCCGTGACCTAGTTTTTCACCCTGCAAGGCCTATGTTCGAACTTGGCCTAGACATCATCTAGATACAACGTCTGACCAAGTTTGGTGAAGATCGGATGAAAACTACTTGAATTAGAGAGCGGACACGGACAGACCGACCGACAGACAAGCTCACTCCTATACACCCCCTAAACTTCGATTAGTGGGGGTATAATGAAGAGGTATTTTATACTAATCAAAACTAATATAGCATACAAACCTCACAATTAGCAAGTCTAATATCATCACTTTCTCTGTGGGATTTGCACCAGTAATATGTGACGTTGGAGATGGCATTACAAAGGTCACTTGGTGGTGACCATTCCAATATTACGCCGTCACTCGCTTCCTGAACAATCACAACTTCTACTCGAGCTCTGGATACTAAAAATACAGATGTCGATTTATGTTATAGATAAAAAATATATCACTTCCTAAATACGTTTCACAAATGTGATTTGTTTACCAGTCAGAACACATCGTAAACGTCTTGCAAACCCAACTTTGCATAGAAATAGACGCATTGTTTGTGTGTAGATGCAATCCTTAACATTCACTCATTTCGTAAATTAATAAAAACAATAATCAGTTGTGTATTCCCCTTAATACGTCGTGTAGTCACGTTTTCATAAGAAACTTTGAAACATAATGGGGTTGTACCTTTCTTCCAAGGCCCCCACGTCACGTTAGAAGATCTAGGAGATTCACCACCAACATCGTTGACCAACCGCACATTCACAAAGTAATCGCCTAATCTGTTCAAACACGTTGTTAAGAACGGTGTCATCGACGTGCTTGTTGTTATAGTTTTCAAGTTTTCTATGTTGATCTTGTAGCTATCGTTCTTTCCCCGCAAGTATTTGACGTGGGGATTCTAAAAAAGCATGTCAGTGTGAAAATCTAAGATAGAACGCACTTTGAATTAAGGTATACGTGCAAATGTAAAACACGTGCTGATGACTTACTGACGGAACTTTAATGCATAATTTTCTCGCTATTTTATCAGCATCTGCGTCATCAGGAGGACGCTCTTATTTGCAGCATGCTAGACTTTGTTCACGGCGACAGATCGTTAGGCATAAATAACACATAGATAAACACGGATAGCTTAGCGATATCAATTACAACCAACTTAAAACTACATTAATAACGGTTTATTTATTTTAACCTATATTCGTAAAGTGCTAGTTTTATTGCTCCATTTCAATGTTCTTTTCCACATTTACCTTCCAGTAGAATGTCACATTTACAAAGTCCTTCTCACAGCTTTGCCCGACCTCGTTCACAACAAAGCCCCCATCTGCCATAGTTGGAGCCTCTGTCGGAGCTACAACAGGCCAACGCGGTATTAGTGTACTTATAAAAGTAAGGTGCATTCAATGTCAACATTAAGTATTGTTGCAGACCTTTAGGATATTAATTCTACTTCTGGAAAGAAAATATATATACATTGCTTCCATTTATTGCTATATAAATTTTTGATATGCTGTTTCACTAAACAAAAATAGGGATCTGAACACTTTAAGTTTATAATGAAAATGTGTATATTCATGTTGATGCCAATCATGTCTTGTTTCATACGTGTCACCACACTATTTACCTGTGGCAGGAGTGCTGACGGTCACCACCCTATTTACCTCTGGCAGGAGTGTTGACTGTTAGCACAACTGTTACTGTACCCTATTTACCTGTGGCATGGGTGCTGACTGTCACCATCCTATATACCTCTGGCAGGAGTGCTGACTGTCACCACCCTATTTACCTCTGGCATGAGTGCTGACTGTTAGCACAACTGTCACTGTACCCTATTTACCTGTGGCAGGAGTGCTGACTGTTACCACCATATTTACCTGTGGCAGGGGTGCTGACTGTCACTGCACCCTAATTACCTCTGTAAGGTGTGCTGATTATCACTGTACCCTATTTGCATGTGGTAGGAGTGCTGACTGTCACCACCCTACTTGCCTCTGGCAGGAGTGCTGTTACTGTACCCTATTTACCTGTGGCAGGAGTTCTGACTGTCACTGTACACTATTTACCCCTAGCAAGGATGCTGACTGTCACTGTACCCTATTTACCCTATATCAGGTGTGCTGATTGTCACTGTACCCTATTTACCTCTGGCAGGAATTCCGACTGTCAATGTACCCTATTTACCCATAGCAAGAGTGCTGCCTGTCACTGTACCCTATTTACCCCTAGCAGAGGTGCTGACTTTCACTGTACCCTATACCCCTAGCAGGAGTTCTGACTGTCACTGTACCCTATTTACCCCTAGCAGGAGTGCTGACTGCCACTGTATCCTATTTACCCCTAGCAGGAGTGCTGACTGTCACTCTACACTATTTATCCCTAGCAGGAGTTCTGACTGTCACTGTACGTTATTTACCTCTTTAAGAAATGCTGACTGTCACTGTACCCTTTTTACCTCTGTCAGGTGTGCTGACTGTCTCTGTACTTTTTTTTACCTCTGGCAGGAGTGCTGACTGTCACTGTACCCTATTTACCTCCGACAGGAGTGCTGACTTTCACTGTACCCTATTTACCTCTGACACGAGTGCTGACTGTCACTGAACCCTATTTACATGTGGCAGGAGTGCTGACGGTCACCACCCTATTTACCTCTGGCAGGAGTGCTGACTGTCACCACCCTATTTACCTGTGGCAGAAGTGCTGACTGTCACCACCCTACGTACCTCTGGCAGGATTGCTGTCTGTCACACTGTACCCTTTTTACCTGTGGCAGGAGTGCTGACAGTCACCACCCTATTTACCTGTGACAGGAGTGCTGACTGCCAAATGTACCCTATTTACATCTGACAGGGTTGCTGTCACTGTACCCTATTTAACTGTGACAGGAGTGCTGACTGTCAATGTACATTATTTACATCTGGCAGGAGTGCTGTCACTGTACCCTATTTACCTGTAGCAGGAGTGCTGAATGTCACCACCCTATTTACCTCTGGCAGATGTGCTGTCATTGTACCATATTTACATGTGGCAGGAGTGCGCTGACTGTTACCACCCTATTTACATGTGGCAGGGGTGTTGACTGTCACTGTACCCTAATTACCTCTGGCAGGAGTGCTGTCACTGTACCCTATTTACATGTGACAGGCGTTCTGACTGTCACTGTACCCTATTTACCCCTAGCATGGGTGCTGACTGTCACTGTACCCTATTTACCTCTGTCAGGTGTGCTGACTGTCACTGTACCCTATTTACCTCTGGCAGGAATTCTGACTGTCACTGTACCATATTTACCCCTAGCAGGAGTGCTGCCTGTCATTGCACCCTAATTACCCCTAGCAACGATGCTGACTGTCACTGTTTTCTATTTACCCCTAGCAGGAGTGCTGACTGCCACTGTACCCTATTTACCCCTAGCAGGAGTGCTGACTGTCACTGTAAGCTATTTACCTCTGGAAGGAATGCTGATTGTCACTGTACCCTATTTACCTCTGTCAGGTGTGCTGACTGTCACTGTACTTTTTTTACCCCTGGCAGGAGTGCTGACTGTCACCACCCTATTTACCTCTGGCAGGAGTGCTGACTCTCACTGTACCCTATTTACCTCTGACAGGAATTCTGACTCTCACTGTACCCTAGTTACCTCTGGCAGAAGTGCTGACTGTCACTGTAGCCTATTTACCTGTGTAGGAGTGCCGACTGTCACTGTACCATATTTACCTCTGACAGGAGTACTGACTTTCACTGTGCCCTATTTACCTCTGACAGGAGTACTTTTTTTACCCCTGGCAGGAGTGCTTACTGTCACCACCCTATGTGCCTCTGGCAGGATTGCTGACTGTCACTGTACCATATTTACCTCTGACAGGAGTACTGACTGTCACCGTACCCTATTTACCTCTGGCAGAAGTGCTGACTGTCACCACCCTATGTACCTCTGGCCGGATTGCTGACTGTCACTGTACCATATTTACCTCTGACAGGAGTACTGACTGTCACTGTACCATATTCACCTGTGGTAGGAGTGCTGACTGTCACCACCCTATGTACCTCTGGTAGGATTGCTGACTGTCACTGTACCATATTTACCTCTGACAGGAGTACTGACTGTCACTGTACCATATTAACCTGTGGCAGGAGTGCTGACTCTCACCACCCTATTTACCTCTAGCAGGACAGCTGACTGTCATGGTACCATATTTACCTATGGCAGGGATGCTGACTGTCACTGTACCCTATTTATCCCTAGCAGGAGTGCTGACGGTCACCACCCTATTTACCTCTTGCAGGATTGCTGACTGTCACTGTACTATATTTACATGTGGCAGGGTAGCTGACTGTCACCACCCTATTTACCTGTGGCAGGACAGCTGACTGTCATGGTACCATTTCACCAATGGCAGGGTTGCTGACTGTCACTAACCCTTTTACCTCTGGCAGGAGTGCTTATTTTCACCACCCTATTTACCTGTGGCATTGGTGTTGAATGTCTCTGTTTCTGGGTCACTCCAGTAAAGATCTGAGGGAGCCTGTGAAGGTTTCACCTGCACAGTCACTGTGTAGTTGGCGTTCCCTAGCAACATGCTAACGTTGTAACGAAAGTCGTTATTAGGATTGGATGAATTATTCACTGCGCGGACATAGATCTGAAGAAACAAAATCATTCAGAAGAACATAAAAAACTAGTATGGTATTTCACAGGTGGTTAGCGTGTGGCTATGATATTAATAAGTTAAAACATCATTTTGAAAAATAAAAAAATATAACGAAAAGTCATCTCTGAAAAAAATCACATTCAAACGTATATATAACAAGGTATTCAACTCAAAACGACCCGAAAACGGATGCATCGCTTTGAACAGCCAGAACTTAATTAATTGGGCAGCGAGTTGTGTATCGTGTTTTTTCTTAAAATTTGACCCAGCATTTGTAGAACTATTACAATAACATTTACAGAAAGGAAATTCATTTCTGCGTTGAATAAGATCAAGTTCATGGAAATCGCTGCACAATTGATGCAGTTATAGCTGTTCAGAACGATGCACCCTGTTTTCGGATGATTTTGAGTTTGATACCTTGCTATATATATATATATGATAGTGATTTTTTTTTTCAGAAAAGTTGCTTCTTTATTATAATTTGATTAATTTTCATTCAAAATGATGTTTTTACTAATAAATACCATATCCACCCGCTAACCAACTGTGTGATATTTTTTTTTTCTGATTCTGTATAACAATATATGTTATATAATTTTTCATGACTATTTTTTACTTTGCCAGTTGAATGTCACATGTAACTTATTTTGCATATACACATTACATATTAAAGCATCATTTGCGGATCATGATAATATGATTGTGATATTATTGCTTAAAACAAAATATGGGGTTAACAAACGATAAAACATCACTGATAAAGCACAAGTAATATAAACATTTTTGTTTACTTCAGGGCAGCTGATAAAGCTTTTCTAAACGACCGACGTATGATTGTTACAGCAGTCGCCCTAGCTTTCTTACCGTCCTGTTGTCCCAAACATGCCTGTCTTGTAAGCGTATGCGGAAGTCCAGAGGGTCGAAGTCCGTCCTGCTCAGGTAAATCGGGACTTTCCAATTCAACAGCAGCGACGCATTTTCAAGCGTGGCGTTTAACGACCGCACACGACCAGGTTTCACTTAAAGTAGATCTTCGTGCATTAGACAGTAAATTAATGTAACCCGATAACATTTTTCTTTTAATCTGGTTGATATGCTGTTAGTTCGGACGAATATGTACGGTATTTAGTTTTGTTAAAGAAATTATAACTTGTTATTAGTATAACATACAATGCCGTACGTATGACAGTCGTAGAAAGGGAATGCCAAACCATTGCTGAAGCAATATCGGGTTGGTAACAAGCACGTTTATTTCTAAGAGAAATACTCGATGTGCAACTGTGAGCATAGTTCACAGTTCATATCAAATGTTAACAAATATCCGAACTGTGTGTCCAAAGGTACTTGATTTTTTTTTGGTCCTTTTATATATAATGAGCTTATTATATATATAAGGACCAAAAAAATCAAGTACCTGTGTATGTGTGCATTGTTTGATCTTTATGCTGTTGCATTGTGTTATTCAATACACCTGTGAAATCATCGTTGGATACCTTTTATCGTATTATATATATATATATAAAAGGACCAAAACAAGTACCTGTGTGTGCGTCAAGTTCATAGATAATCACTAATATAAACAAATATTATTTCATCTGTGTAGAAATCACAGTTCATCTCTGGTTAAAGAAATATTTGTATTATGTGTAGAGCACAGGGAAAAGTCTCAATTTTTACTATATACTATATATATATATATACTAGTATGTATAGTATATAGTAAAAAATCGAGACTTTTCCCTGTGGTGTAGAGTTCAGAGTTCACCAGTCTGGGTGTAACGTGTACATTAAATATCTTATCTGAACAAATATTTTAACTGTGTTTAGAATTCATAGTTCATCTCATATATGAACAAATATGCTTCCATGTTTGTAGCATTATCAGTGAATAACTGATGTAAACTAGTATTCTACCACTTGTTTAGAGTTCACATTTCATCTCTTATATGAACAAACTTTCGTACACGATGCTCACAGATCTTTCTTTAGAAAAACTTTTTTTTGCTACAAAGCAAGTCATTTAAGACGCAGAAAAAGTATCGAAACTAAGTAACTAAGTTAAAGTTCGCAGACATAATCAATTCATGCTTTAAACGAGCTAACATGCGTAATATCGCGTAATACATAATGTGTCCGCTATCAAGTATCAAATTATGAAAATAAATAGAAGATAAAATTGTTAATACTATGTTGTGATATTGTAAACGTGTTGAACATTTAACGCTGGTCATTAAGCTGAATATAGTCAAATGGTACAGGTACCTTATGCGTTATTAAACCCCCATACAAAAACTTCTTAATATTTTAATCCATTTCACATAAGCACCATACCTTATTTTAAGAAACGCCTCCTGGTATATTTTATTGTTGAGCGAGTTATCTTTTTTTTTTAAACGTCAATTGTTACCTTTTTTCAGTAAAATGACACAATTTATATTTGGTAGTAATATTTAGAGCAGCTTATGCATGAGGATACGTGTTAAAGTGTGTAATAATATTGCTGGTTAACCATATGTACGAATGATGTATAGGAAAGGAAACACCCTGGATCAAGCGCATTTTAAGTGGAATTTTCAGAAATCTTTTCACTTCAATTTTGCGATGTAAAGCATTTGAATATCGGCCTCTAATATGGAGGGTAAGTTGGTTCCTTTTTCCTAGTTCCTTTGCGAATAAGGAATAAGGAACTGTTCCTTATTCCTTATTGAAGCTTAACATATTTGATATAAGGTTTTAAAGAAAAATAAGGCATACAATTCTTAAGTAGATCAAAACAAAATAACTCGATTAAATTTACTTTATGTTTTACGTAACATATTCATGTTTCTTCTTCGCGCTTGCATAGGATTTCTTGTTTTAACCGGACCGATATTTTCTAATTAAAATACTAGCTTCACATCAACAAAACCTAAATCATATTACATTATTTAACATGTATGTGGTATAAAAATTCAATCTTGCACATTTCAACATGTTTGTTTTTATTTATAATCCAGTTCATTTTTCGCGGCTGAATAAGAAAAAAGGAACAGTTCCTTATTCAAGCCGAATAAAACTTAAACATCATTACTTAAACATCAATGAAGCAATCCTAAATTAACCGCATATAAATGAACATCATTATAGATATATATATATATATATATACACATATAGGTTGTATATCAAAAAAACTAATTACAATACATGTCTACTTAGTTTTCAGTAATGATAATCAGGGTAATTATTCAGTTTGAATAAGGAATAAGGAACTGGTTCCTTATTCGTTATTCAAATCGAATTAGGAACTTGAATGTTCTGTCTATAAATCAAAAATGAACCAACGAGACGAATAAATCAACGAAAATTCTTGTGAATGTAGGTCGGGTATAAAATATATTAATTGCAGTACATTTCTACATTGTTTTATATAATGATAGAATAGTTCCTTATTCGGTTTTAATACGTAATCTTATTCAAATCGAATAAGGAACTGGCATTTTCTTAACTAACAAATAAATTAATATGAATAAAGGGACGCATAAATCACTGTAAATGTAGGTTGGGAATAATTTTTTTTATTTATTTCCTCCTTTTTTTTAATTCTCTTTGTAATGATAACCTGGTGCCTTTTTCGCGGCTTGACAAGGAAAACGTAGCCAGTTGCACTATCTAAACTTGTGACTGAAAACCACCGAGAACAGCGCTTTTTTATTGGTTACTTTTATGTGATCCAGCTTGGATCTCGTGTCCACATTAAAAGAAAAACCACAAGCGTCAAAACAAAGACCTATAAAATACAAAATGACATGCATATAGATTTGAAGTTAAAATTAAACAATGTCATTTTGCGGTATTTACCTATTGCAGAAGTGCTCACATTCCAATGCCGACTCCAAAACGATGTGTTTTGAGTCTCGACTTTAATACGGATAAGGTAGTGCGACGTGGCGCGGTTAAAGGTCCAGTTAGATCTTTCCATGACGCTGTCCCATGCACACGTGAACGCCGCGAGATTGCATTTCCAAGGAGGCAGCGCCGTCCAATCTCGGAATGGCTTGCTGAAAAACAGAATAACAGCATGGACGTTTAACATGGGATAAAACGATTCAACGTCAATCTTATATAAATCAAATGAGATAACTAGTTGTTTGAAACCTAAATCATTTTATAAGCTGTGCATCTTTTAATAAAACGCATACAAATAACTCATGCATATTATGGATCTGTATCATGATCGGAACGTGCAGATTTAGAAGATAACATTAGAGGTAGTTTTTGCTATTTTAATCTACTAAATCACGTGTCACTTGGAGGTGGCTAGTTTCGCCTTTTGTATTGGTCTTTGGTGAGGAATATTTATATAACTTACATAATGTATCGACGTTACTAGATAATACTATGAGATTTTCAGTTTCAGAGATGGAGGTTTTGAAAACTAAACCCTTAGAACATTTTCCCATCGAACCAATTCATGTGTTTCACGGGTCCCTTTACTATCACATGAAAGTTATTAAGATGGATACAAGGCCGTTATTAAACCGCTGGTGGTTTAGAAGACAACTACATGTATACAATATTTAATGTCAAATAACCTATAGCCATTGCGGTTTCGGAGGAAACAAAACCACTTTCAATTTGCTTTTAAAGTCTACGCCAACTATTGGGCCCACATCAACGTGAGCTTTGACCGACCCTTGGGTAATGATTACCATCTTGAGGTTGTCACATACGAAAATATTTCATCTTGAAGTAAATTAAGTAAGGAACAATGGACAGATTTTTAATTGCGGGAATGGGACCCCTGTTTACAAATCTTTAAACAATTGGTAAAAAACACACGCATACAATCTCAGAACTTCTTAAAATAAACCAAATACTATCCTGTTCGAAATTTAACACGTACTTGATTATTAATTTATTATACTTTTGCAAAACAGATCTTTTGTAAAAGTTCTAACAAACCAAATGACATACTTATACAGCGATACAGCCAAAAAACAAACTTAAGTTTAAATCATGGTGACTTCACAAGTAAATGAAGACTGCACGATTAAGACGACACAGTATTTAATCCATTTAAGCCTAGTGGACTCTCCAATCCTTCTTAATTGGATCAATTTATTTCAAAAATTGGGGATGTAAATTTATTTCTATATTTAGAATATTTCTTTCGGAAATTCCTTTAATCAAACAGCGCAGACCCTGGCCGCATCATGCGGCGTCTCATCTGGGTCTACGCTGTTTGCCAAGGCCTTTTTTCTAGATCTAGCCATGAATGGGTAAATTACCGTGCAATTAAGGATTGAACAAGACCTCACTGATGCCAACGTAATTATCATATTTGTACCGCGAATAAACAATGATAACGCGTATTCGCAATGATAAAAGACAAGCCGATCAGTACAACATTAACAATGAGAATTGTTTCAGCTATACACTAAAGTATAAAGAAACGCGCGTGTGTACGTGCTAATACGTATCGATTCCACGAAAGACACGTCTGTAAATGAAGAAATAAATCAGTTGTAACCGAAACTGTGAAGTGAACTTTTTAAATCAAATGTTATCGAAACTATCAATTTATTTGTTTTTTTTTTGTGTTTTGTCGTTGTCTTTTAGGTGTAAGTGGGGGGAGGGGTTGTACAGTGTACATTGTACATGTATATCGGCGTGAATAGTGTGCGAAAATTTAATATAGAATATAAAAGCAAACATTTGAAAATAAATATGTATTATTTAAAAGAAGTTTTTGGTTAACATGAAATATCGTGTTCTAAATATTAAAAGCATTCATGTAATATCAACAACAATTTCGCTGGATTTAAGTGTGAAATACGGTATGTAGTACTTCATTCTCATTTAGTTTAATAAACGATCTTTTATTCTTGAATAAACGATATTACGTACAGAACGCATATTTTGGGAGTGGAGCTATTACCAAGTATCAAATGACGCGCTATATGGTTGTTAGGAAGATATCTGTTACGATTTTAGCGATGTTATTCAGTTTGTAGCCAGGACTATTACCTGATCGGATGATATACGAATCGATAAGATCTGAGACGATTTTTAACGATACGATACGATCAGATTTGATGACCCAGATTGACATTTTTAAATAGTTGATCATGTAAATCGTGGATTATTTTTTCGTAATTAATAAAAAAAATCAATGATTTAGCCGATTGAAAAAATGAGCCTTGTTCTGAGAAAACTGGTGTTAATGCATGTGCGTAAAGTGTCGTCCCAGATTAGCCTGTGTAGTCCGCACAGGCTAATCAGGGACGACACTTTCCACCAAAATTGGATTTTTGCTAAGAAGAGAATTCATTTAAACGAAAAATGTCATTAAAGCGGAAAGTGTCGTCCCTGATTAGCCTGTGCCAACTGCACAGGCTAAACTGGGACGACACTTTACGCACATGCATTATGCCCATTTTTCTCAGAACGCGACTCAAATTGTATTAAGATCCGAAAATACTCGAACCGATCAACTAAAATCACCACTAGAACTTCCCGATAAAGACTGCTAAATAAATAGCGTAAACATAATCGTGATTAAGACTTTAATCGTGGAACACATTCTTATAGTCGTAACCGAGCATAAGCAATCGCGCTCATTTCATAGAGACGACAGTGTTAAATGATGAGTTTATGTATTTGTTTATCCAAAGACATAGGTTATTCATTACAACATTATGAACAGTTGTGATATGTCCATTTTTTTTATTTTTTTGAGAAGTTGTGCAATTATTAATAAACTATCCCGCCATGAGTTTCCTCTACCATGTAGGTCGTGTCTTCGTGGTGGATATGGTGTCCGCATAGCGATCGAGAATTTCCTAGCTGTGATTTTTGTTCAAACTATTTTCGAAATGTTCTCATCATCTTCTTCACACAGGGTTCGACATAGGAAACGGTCCCAAATATTGTTTAATATTCTTGAGGCCTTTGGTTACATCGATTTTACATGAATACGTTTAAAATACGTAAACAGATCCGCCGGCACCTGCCTGGAGTGTGTTACA